>NC_068368.1:24387211-24477211 GCF_020536995.1 Dreissena polymorpha | reverse complement strand
CAGTTTTCTCAGAACGCGACTTCTATCGTTTTTGAAATATAAAGGTTGAAGTTCCAATCTCTTTTCACCTTATTGAATGTCTACTGCAGAGCGAGGTTTCGTGTCCGACGTGCAGGTTTGAGGTCAACACGTCATCCGAGGAGAACGGGATCCCGAATGAGGTGCAAACTTAAAAGCTCGGGACCGGGGAGAGTTTGCATATCCCTCTTCAGATACATAGTCATAATATATGCATAATATAATTTTATGTTTTACTTATTTTTGTGTAAATGTTTAGTGTTAATACGATTAACCCATTTATGTCTAGCGTCTAGAAAAAAGGTCATGGCAAACAGCGTAGAACCAGATGAGACGCCGCATGATGCAGCGTCTCATCAGGGTCCGCGCTGCTTGCTTAAAGGAATTTCTGTAAGATATTTTCTAAACATAGAAATAAAAATACTAGACATCCCTAAATTTGGAAATAAATTTATCCAATTAAGAAGGATGGGAGAGTCCACTAGGCATAAATACGATTAAGACTGTATATTGTGCGTTCAAACAATTTTAAGTGCCTCTTATTATTGTCTTTACCGAGTTGTTATATTCTGACCGGAGATTGTGGTTTAACCTTATTTTACATATTCATATTTAATGTTAGAGTTTAGTAATTATCTTGCTGACAAATTATTTTAGGTCCGTCCAAATTTTAGTAGGTTATTACGTAACAAGTATAATAAGTTTGAATATATAAGCGTTATATATGACACAATATTAAAAGTTTCAGTTCTATACAGTGTACATATATATCTTACTAAATCGTTTTTGATTTCTTCTTTAGAACTTATGTGTACACTTAGATACTTTTTTAACGCAACATTCTATTGTACACTTCTAACCGTAACGTTACACGTTTCAAACTTAAATATTTCAGTTATGAGTAAAGATTTTTATTCAAATTGTACTTGATCATTTGACTATATTATGTGCTAGCTAACGATAAAATCATTCATCCGCGACGATCGGACGCTTGAGCACGTGAGATAGTTAGCCTGCAACTTGCCAATTGCGCGGTAACGCTGTTGATTATTCAAACGAGACATATTGTGTGTGTTTTTTAATTATAAATTTGATGTTTTTCTGGTATATATCGCGTTTCACCATTTCTACGTGTAAAAAGATTAAACGATACATATCCCACGTGCTACAGCGTTCATCTTCACTGGAGAATGATTTAAGACCGTTGATTTTGTACATGCAATAATAATATTTTTCTTTATATTATAACTTAAAACGTTTGTATACCGTTTGATCCGGAAAGATAGCATGTAACTCTTCATTATGGGCGCAAGAGTTATTATCACAGCATTTTCCTTTACTGTTTCCTTTCAGTGTTTTAAATGTCAACATTTCGCCCCCCTTGGTGCAAAAGGTACCACGTGACATTGAAAAAAAGAAGGCACATGGTACCTTTATGCACCAATAGGGCGATTTAAAGTATTTAGGTATATGCTGTGTATCCAAGGCTAATGGAAATTATTGAAAGTGAGACAATAAGATAACTTATTGAAAGTTTTGTAATACTATTATATTTGATAAATAAACAAGATTAATATCATATTCAGCAAAATTAACTCACAAAATCATTGCTGATTTAACAAATAAAGCAATATGTTTTTCCACACCGTTTGTTATTCGACCTCTACATTTATTCCCTTAGAATGCATAATGCTTTAGAAGTATGTCTGTGGTGTAAATTGTGTCCACCTATCAATCCCGATTTCGCGGCTACGGTCCCGACGCATATGTTAATGTATATTTCCATTTTGTATAATGTTTTCATGTATGCCTTAATTGCATTATACAATCAACTTTTTTATGTATATTATTTATTATAATGGTTAACCCATTTATGCCTAGCGTCTAGAAAAAGGCCTTGGCAAACAGCGTAGACCCAGATGAGACGCCGCATGATGCGGCGTCTCATCAGGGTCTGCGCTGTTTGCTTTAAGGAATTTCTGTAAGAAATATTCTAAACATAGAAATAAATATACTAGACATCCCTAAATTTGGAAATAAATTGATCCAATTTAGAAAGATGGGAGAGTCCACTAGGCATAAATGAGTTAAATATTTGCTCTTGTTACTTACGACCATTGAAATAAAGTACTCTTGTTACACGTCTGTTCTGAATTCTTTCACCGAAATAACCAGTTTTAGACTTCCGGGTTTGTCAGAAGCTCAACTTTACGTAACCTATCCGCAACTGATCATAGAAAACAAAATGTTACAACAAAATGCCTTTGAATTAAAAGCACGTGGGATACATAATCTACTATATATATTGTTCAAATTGACATATAAATGAACAGCAATGTGGTGGCGATGTATTAGGAAACTGTCGACCGAAAAGCTGTGTATTTCAGAAGAAACCAAATTCGTAGATACATGTTATTCCAAGTGATAACTTTGCATTGTGGCTAAATCGGAAAAGATGACGTCCGTACATGGTTCTAAAAGTGTGCATCGTTTCTTTATATTTTCCTTAGGCCGTGTTGATCACTTACGTGGTGAACGTTCTGTAGGAAACTCTTGTGTTATGATCATTGGAATGCTCGTACAACCACCAAAGCTATCCTGACTAAGTCTTTATCGCGCATCTATTGCAGCTCTGTAACCTTCCGGTCCCAGTGAGGAACGCAAATAATTCATTCTTAATTACTGGGTCCGCTAGGTAAATTCTAGTACAACGAAAGCAGTGCGTTACAACTTCACGCATCAACAATACGTCATATGTAATTAACCCTTTCCCACTCAGAAGCAAACTGAAAATGTTCAAACAGCATTAAACCAGAATAGCCTGCGAGTAACTCGCAATCTGTTAAGGTTTAACGCTGTTTGTTGCTCATCAGTATTTAAGTGTTGGAATTGAAGCCTTTAAACTTGAATCTAGTAAGAAAGGTCTTCAATTAAATATAACTTAAGGGACTACAAATGCATCACAATACGTATCTAATGGTAAAATCGACTATAACTAGAAGTGGCGCGGCAGAGGCCGACGCGTATCTCCACGCCGCATAGATTTTATATTAAAAGCCAATTTTGGGTGGGCAAGGCCTATGTTGGTGGGGCCCTGGGTGGGTAATGTGGGCATGGATGGTCGAGATAGACTGAGTTGTCATAAGAGATGTTCAATATTAATTTGAAGTCAATTGGTGAATAAATGAATAAGTTATGTTAAAACAAAAATTTGGGTACGAAAAAAAAATTGTGTACGAAAAAAATTTGGGTACGAAAAAAAAATTTGGGTACGAAAAATAAAAATGGGTATGCAACAAAATTTGGGTACAAAACAAAATTTGGGTAATAAACAAAATTTGGGTAAGAACAAATTTGGGTACGAACAAATAATGCCCAAACATAATTTGGGTACGAAATAAAATGTGGATAAAAAAAATAATTTGGGTATGAAAAATTTGGGTACGGAAAAATTGGGTACGAAAAAAATTTGGGTACAAAAAATAGGGTAAGGAAAAAAATTTGGGTGCGAAAAATTTGGCTACGAAAAAAAATTGGGTTCGAATTTTTTTTGTAGGTACGAAAACAATTTAGGTGCGAAAAAAAATTGGGTACGAACAAAATAGGTACGAACAGTTTTGGGTAAGAATAATTTTGGGTACGAAACAAATTTGGGGGTACGTGGAAGTAGTACCCGTTGACCTCTCGATAAATTTGAAAGAGGACGGGAACAAAGCTGCCTTTACCTTTATCAATGGCCCTAGGGTGGGTTATGTGGACATGGATGGTCGAGATAGACCATGTTGTAATAAGAGAAGTTCAGTATTAATTTGAAGTCAAATGCATGGGGGCATGCATATACGGGAGCTTACCGGGTTTAAGTGAGGTTAGTTGGAACTAAACTTTCAAGATGGCGTCGTTTTCGTGTTTTTCTTGAAGGAGTAGAGGATATTTCACCCGGTAAGCCAGTTTATATTTATATTTCTTTCAAATGAATAAGCCCTTTCGGCTCTACGGTGTTTGTGCTCCCCTCGTTTTTTTGTTTCAATACCGTAGACGTCGGAATAAAAAAGGTATTGAAGCAAAACCGTCGACAAATTTGTTGTTAATTTCTTGACCTTCGAGATGTTGGATGTTAGAATATCATTTTCTCTCATAAAAAACAGTATGTGTGCATGTTTACAGTAAAATATAACATAAATCACGATTATTTTATTATCTCGACGCTTTTGTATGTCTATTAATTCATTTAATGCCGAATTATAACGGTTTAACCCTCCTTTTGAGAACTAACTTCCTTTTAAGCACATTTTGGGACCTGACTTCCAAATGACAAACAGCTCTTTCATATGTGAAAGAGATTGACCGAAATACATACCCATCTATGATAAAGTTTATATGTGTACTTCAATATTATAGTTTTATAGCATTTTATGTGCTGCAATATAAGTGTTTTCTTAATCATTTTACTTCCACTTTGTGTGGCCTTCCCTTTTACAATAAGTGGTCCAATTCATTGTAATGCTTCACCCGGTTTTATTTGCAAATGTTCTGGTAAATACAGACACACAAAATGTGTGTTTGTGAGGCTATTTTCGATTTCATAGAATATCTTACAGTTTTTTATTGGATTTTTAAAACAAATTATATTTAATAAAGATGATACCTCACGAAATTATAAGCCTAATTCGATGATTGTATTGATATGCGCTGCATATCAGGACAATGACAATGAACTTTAAAACCAAACACTAACTTTTAACATGATCTGTTAACTGTTACCTTTTAATCTGTTGTTCATCTGTATAATTCCTTTTTATTCACCTGAGCATCTACACAGGGCATATGACAGCCAAAACATATTATATATGCATTACGGTCCGTATTATTCACGACCGTTTTACACATAAACAATATTCTAGTTGTACGCCTGTGGATTATTTTTATTTCGTTTCCGAATAACTTGTCCGAATTTGAGTGCTGTCACCTGCCTCATGATTTTCACTGTTGTTGTATTTTAATCTCATCTTTAGCACTATGTAAAACATTATTATGTATATTACATTACTGCTGAGTAATAATGACCACAGTTACATATTAACAGTTATTTTACGATAAAACTTAACTTGTCCATGAGACGCCGGTTCATTGTCAGCCATTTGTCGCAGTGCTTTATGGTCTGATGAGTCATCTCTTTTACATCTACATCTACATCTACATCTACATTGTACATCGCTGCAATCACGCATGATTATTATGCGACGGGTGGTGAAAGAATAAGAATAAAGAATGAGGGACAGTAAAGTAAGAAGAGCTTGATAGTTAAAAGACAGAAGGAAAGTAAAGCAGAACACCAGCTACGTTTCGCCCTTCTCCCTCATGCCTCTCCGGCTACGGTGGCCGCTGAGAGGATTGAGCCTCAACCGGCACAGCCACAAGGGGTCATTAGGAGTTACTTTGTAGCTGGAGCTGACAACTTATTCAGAATCTGGTTGTTGCTAGCCCACGTTTGAAGGATACCAAGTCGGGGGATTCAGCAATGGAGGCTGGTAGGTTGTTCCAGGTGGCAATGATGCTTGGAAAAAAGCTGTAGCGATAGTATGAAGTGGATGTCGATAATGGCAGGAACTTGATGGAGTGGTTTGCTCGTGTCCGGCTTGAGCCAGGGGAAAGGTATTTCGAGACTGGTATGTCCACGAGGTCGTTGGTTATCTTGTAGACCATTGTCAGCTTGGCTTTGGTTCTTCTGGACTCTAGAGTTTCCCACTGTAGGTGTTCGAGCATTGATGTGACGCTACTAGTATTGTGATATCTGTTCGTCACATAGCGGGCTGCTCGTCTTTGGACCATCTCCAGGTCGTGGATCTGCTCCTTATGGTATGGGCTCCACACAGTGCCGAAGTACTCTAGGTTGGGGCGAACGAGGGAAAAGTATGCTGCACTTTTTACCTCTTCGTTGCCTATCCGTAAGTTCCTGCGTAGGAAGCCAAGGGAACTGTTGCCTTTCTTGATCACTTGTTGGATATGTGGCTTCCAGGACATGTCCTTTGTTAGCTCCACCCCAAGGTATTTGGATGCGTCTTCACATGCAAGCGTGTGGCCTTTGAGGGTGTAACTGTACAGGAGTGGTGATCGCTTTCTGCACACTCGCAAAATGCAGCACTTCTCTGGGTTAAAGGACATACCCCAGAGCTTCTCCCAGTCCCATAGGCGACGGAGGTCTTCCTGAAGCACTTCACTGTCCTGCTCCGAGGATATTTCTCTGTATACTACACAGTCATCTGCGAAAAGCCTGGTCTTGGAGGAGACTGTAAGGGGTAGGTCGTTAATGTAAACAAGGAAGAGGATCGGTCCCAGAACGCTTCCCTGGGGCACTCCGCTGACTACTGGGGCGGGATCTGAGATTGCTCCGTCGACAGCAACTCGCTGTGTTCTGTCTGTAAGGAAGGCTCGGATCCATTCCAAGGTCTGGCCGCGTATGCCGTAGTGGTGCAGCTTGGTCAGCAGACGCTGGTGTGGAACTTTGTCGAACGCTTTGCTGAAGTCCAGAATGGCAAGGTCATGTTGTTTCCCTTTGTCTAGTGAATTCAGGAGTTCGTCCGACAGAGTTAGGAGTTGCGTTTCACAGCTCCGCCTCCTTCTGAATCCATGCTGACCGTCAGTAAGGATATTGTTCCTGTCCAGGTGTCCCATGACATTGCTGACAATGATATGCTCCAGCATTTTACAGCATATGCAGGTGAGTGATACTGGGCGATAGTTGCTTGCTTTGTACCTGTCTCCCTTTTTGAATATCGCAGACACTGTAGCAGTCTTCCATATATCTGGGATGGATCCAGCTGACAGGCACTTTTGGTATATAAGGGAGAGGTATGGGGCGCACTCATTTGCCAGTTCTTTTAGTACCCTTGCTGGAAGAATATCTGGGCCCGATGCCTTTTGGGGGTTAAGCTTCATCAGCAGCTTCATCACTCCTTGGGTCGTAACCTCGATATGTGGCATGGTTGGTGCCGGTTCCCCATCTGGTGTTGGGTTGGCATTACAGTCCTCGTCGTTGGTGAACACTGACTGATATTGTCGGTTCAGTATGTTGGCCTTGTCTAGTGGGTCGTTGTATAGCCTGCCATTTTCTTTCAAGGGTGCCACTCCAGAGTTGTCCTTCCTAGTTGACTTTATGAAGTTAGCTTTCTTCACGATGTCTTATTTTAGATCAACGGTAATGTTTACATGTTCTAGTATTTGACCCTTTTGTATTCGTCGTTTAAAGAGACATATCGACTCTGATTATTTTCAATTCTTGAAGCCATTTTCTCAAGTGCTTGACGTTGCTTAGTGAGCGTTCCAATTCCGACCAGTTGGTCGCCCCGATTTGGCCATTTTTGGGGCGCCCATGGCCAACTGGCCCGCTCAATGACCAGTTATGGCCTTAAATGACCTTGTTTGGCCACATTTGCCCATACGCTAGTATAAAAGGACGACCAATTTTTGGTCATCAGCTCTGTTCCATCACGAAAACTTAGAGGCAGGTCCTTTTATAAAATTAACAGCAAAAGCTTTATATTCACTTATATTTATTTGAAAGAGCTCATTTAACATCATACTTAAAGTACTTACCTGTGGCATTTCATTACGACATTTGGAAGCATTTATTGTCATTTGATGCACTTAAAATTGGTGCCATTATCGATTGTGAAAGACTCATAAATTAAACAAGTAAACTTGTAACACTTCAAATAATGAACTGTAGGAAATCTTATGCTCAGGTGAAAATATACCAACTGCCTTTATAAGAATATATAAACAGGTACTTATGTAATGATTTTTGAGTTGCATACAGAATTGATTATTTTGTTCAACGTGCGACAATAAAAGTTTATAACTTTTTCGAACAGTGTTGTGTGCATTCCTCATATGTTTAAAAGTGCAGCATGGACGGCTGAAAAGTCAGTGTATTACTCGTTCGTACACAAGCGTTCACAGGTGGAACGTAACAAATGGTGGCAGCGTCGGTGATAGAAGTTTTACCTTTTTCACAGTGATATGAACTTTACTCTCCGAAAATAGAAACTTACGGATAGAAATAACATTAAACTTGCAAACGTAAGAGCTATATGCAACACACGTTAACAGTAAAATAAAGCGCTGTATGCAACGTTGATCATTAAGAAGTTAAAATATATGTAACCTACTCAAAAGTAACGTAAAATACAATATTAATAGCATAATTTTGATAAACGGTAAGGGTTACAAATTGTCACCTATAAACACTATTTAACAAAAATAGATTTACACATAAGCTAGGCGTTTTAAGTACAAAATGAATGAACCGCAACAAGTAGACAGCGACGGCGAAATTTACTTCCGGTATCGACCAAGAAGTGCCGGATGTGAAGGGGAAAGATCGGAAATAACAGGTGATGGATGAAGACAATGCTTGGCTGCGGAAATGACGGAATCAAGCGGCATGGCGGAAGACGAGACGTCGGGTTCCAGCACAAGGGCGACCGAAGGGGCTGTCGTAACCAATTTAACGGGTGATGGATCGCTACAGAAGACTGTTGCAGAAATGGCTGCTATTCTTAAAGATGTTGTTAGCGAGCTGAAGATTTTAAAGGGATCCGGTATTAGTGATGCAAGAAGTGCCGAAGGCAATTACAAACATAACAAAGCGCCAGCGATACACATAGACACACCATCGCCAGAGTATGCAGTGTCAGATGTTTGTGCCAATGTCCCGCAACGCGTGCAACAGATGCAACCTATGTATCATCGCGACGGACGCTACAGAGATGAAACAGGCTACGCCGAGTACCAACAGGTTCCAAACAGGCAGCATGCCTGGCAGAGACACCGCAGCGCTCGCAACTTTCATCATCACAATGAACGGCTCTATGAAAACGAAACAAGAGCAACAGCCGCGCGTCACAACAAACAAACGACCGTTAAAATAACGCCCTACAACGGTACCGAAGAATGGACCACGTGGATAACGCAATTTGAGACTATAGCGTACAGGTGGGGGTGGAGTGAAGATGAGAAACTCGATCAATTCCTACCTAGTCTTAAAGGTGTCGCGGCTCAATTCGTGTTTTCACAATTATCATCGCATACCATCAACTGTTATGCTGACCTTATAGCGGAAATGAATAGCAGGTTCCAGGTGATCGAGACTCCGAGGTCGTTCGCGGCTAAATTTAGCAGAAGAGCACAGCGTCACGGTGAGACAGTAGAGGAGTTCGCAGCAGACTTGAAAATGCTGTATGATAGGGCACATCGTTGTAGAGATAGACAAACGAGGGAAGAAGATTTGGTTAGGCGTTTCCTTGACGGATTGTATGATGAAGAAATCAAGTTTGAAGTCGAGTTCAACAAAGAACCACGTACAGTAGATGAAGCAGTCTACCACGTTGTTAATCTGATGCAGATCCGAAATGGGAGTAGGAATGATAGAAAAGGGCGATTCAACACACGCCGAGCATACGAAACGAAAACGCACGAGAAGCGATATTCGGGAAACAACAATCGCCGCCGTTTTACTGATAACAACAGTGTCCCGAATACAGATCCTCGTAAGATCCCTGTGATGACAACCAGTGATACCGAAAACAAAAGGCAAAGTAGTCCGATTCAGAACGAGCTCATTCAAGGGTTACTGGCCAGAATTGAGAAGCTTGAAAAGGAAAGAGTAAGGAAAAATGCAGTGAACAAAAGTGAAGTTGAATGCTATAGCTGTCATGGAATTGGTCACTACGCGAGAGAGTGTCCAAAACGGACCAATGAAAATCGTGAAAAGGATTCAAGCAGTACTCAGTTTAATTTAATCTACCAAGGACCGACCCTTGCGGCCAAAGGGAGGTCCCAATAAAGAAGACAGGCCAGAAAACTGAAGAGATAGCAGATAGTACGGTGCCTGCTAAGCACGCAGAACATATCGCAAGAGGTAAAGTGAAGAGAAACTTGGCTGAAGGTGTCTACGTTAGAGGTTATGTGAACGACACGCCTGTTACTTTCACCGCCGATACGGGTGCCTCTCACACAGTAGTTTCCACTAGAGTTTTTGAAAAAATTTGCGCAGCGAAAAGGCCTTCGCTAGTTAAGTCCTCGTGTTTGTTTGGGGCCGGTGGGTCTCCAATAAAGGAGGCAGGAAAAGCGAGCCTTACGTTAGAAGAAGGACCGATGAAGATTGAACAAGTGGTCATAGTTGCAGAGATCGAAGACGATGCTCTGTTAGGATATGACATTTTGAAAGGTTCAAAAGGTGGTCCGGCGGATATCCTTCTTAGCAGCAATAAAATAATTCTTGACGGAGTGGAGATTCCATTTTTTCAAGTAGGAAAGCACAATAAGACCAGGCGAGTGATGGTAGCTGACGACACAAAAGTACCTGGTTTAACTGAGATGATTATAGATGTTTTTGTGGAGCGATATGAGGAGGACGAAGATGACGAATGTGAGTTCGTAATAGACCCAGATGACAGGTTTTACGATCAGTACCCTTTGCAAATGGCATCAACATTGGTGGATTTAAATCGAAATCCAACCTGCCAATTAAGAGTGTTGAATCCAAGTGACACAGTGGTGGAAATAAAACAGGACGCAGTTATCGCACAAGCTGAGAGAGTTGAGAGAATACTTAGTGTAGTATCTCCGGCTGAAAATGCAGGCAAACAGCGTGACCGTTTAAATATTCGCCGAATACAGGTTGAACAACAATCAACGGATAGTAAGACAATAGAGTTTCAAGAAGCCAGTGAGTCTGAAGTGCCAGAACATTTGATACCACTTTACAAAAAGTCAATAGAAGGCAAGTCTACATGGGAAAAACGGGTTATAGCCGGATACCCTACTAAAGTTTAGTGATAACTTCTCAAAAACAGAATGGGACATTGGGCTCACAACGCTGGCTGAACACTCTATTAATACGGGCGACGCAGAGCCAATAAAACAGAGACCACGACGGGTGCCACTGGCGTATGCCGAACAAGAAAAGACGGCCATAGATGATTTGCTGCAGAAGGGCGTGATACAGAAGAGTACCTCGCCATGGGCATCACCTATTGTTCTCGTAAAGAAGAAGTCTGGTGCCATAAGACCCTGCGTAGATTATCGGAAACTGAACGCTTTGGTTAAACCGGACGGGTTTCCGTTACCAAGGGTACAAGACTGCTTAGACGCAGTAGCCGGATCAACTTTGTTTAGCAGCTTCGACCTCACTAGCGGATACTTTCAGATCCCACTGAAAGCCGAAGACCGACCGAAAAGTGCATTTTGTTGCAAGTATGGTCACTATGAAATGACCAGAATGCCATTCGGTTTAAACAATTCAGCGAGTACGTTTCAACGCACAATGGAATTGGCATTGCAAGGACTACAGTGGGAGACGTGCCTCATTTACATCGATGATATTGTGGTGTTCGGGGTTTCGTTCAGTCAGCACATGGAGAGAGTATCTCAAGTCCTTCAGCGGATACAAGAAGCCGGAATGAAGCTTAAGCCAGAAAAGTGCAACTTACTGCAAACGGAGGTAGTTTTCTTGGGACATGTAGTCTCCGGTCAAGGTGTTAAACCGGACCCATCTTCATGTCCAGAAGATCATTGACTGGCCTAGACCGGAAAATGCAAAGCAGGCAAAACAATTTGTGGCCACTGGTTCCTATTACAGGCGATTCATTAAGAATTTTAGTGCCATAGCAAGACCCTTAACAAACCTTACAAAGAAGGGGATCACTTTCGCATGGACGGCAGATTGCGAAGAGGCGTTTCAATGCATTAAAGACAAGTTAATAGGACCAGATATAATGGGTTACCCACTGAACGAGGGCGGCACATTTTATCTTGACACTGACGCTTCTGGCATAGGTAATGGAGCCGTACTTTCACAAATGCAAGAAGACCGTGAACGAGTGATTGCATATGGAAGCAGAGCCACAAACAAAGCAGAACGCAACTACTGCATAACTGAACAAGAACTACTGTCGGTAGTCTACTTTATCCAGTATTTTAGGCAATACCTATTGGGACGGCGATTTATAGTAAGAACGGATCACCTAGCATTGGTTTGGTTGTTTCAGATGAAGGAACCTTCGGGTAAGATAGCAAGGTGGTTGGAAATTCTTGCTTAATATGACTTTGCCATCGAATACAGATCCGGAAAGAAACAAAGCCATTGTGATGCGTTATCGAGATGCGCAACTCCCTAAAGATTGTACATGCACAGAGGTCGATATGAGCGAACCACTTAAGTGTGGACCATGCAACAAATGCAAACGAAAGTCAGAGATGATGAGTTGGACCCCTAAAGTAGCCTACAGTTCGCGAACAAAGTAAATGAAAACCAAACAGAAGCCAACAAAGAAATCACAAATCCAGTAGACATGCAAATTGAGCTAAGCGAAGCAACGCATTCAATAAGAACGGCCAAGGGAGACCAACAATCCAGTCAAAAGACCGATGAAAGTAACTGGGTATGGAGTGAGACTTCGGATACATTTGCTATTAAACAGAGTGCAGATGAAGATGTAGCTGTCATAATTAAGGCAAAGCGAGAGGATAAGAAACCGGGAAGAGATGTCATCGACACTTGTAGCTCAGAGTGTAGACATTATTGGCTCATGTGGGATGATATATCTGAAAAATGATATTATGTACAAGCGGTTCACCAAACAAAATGGAGCTGGTCAATTCGAACAAATTATTATGCCAAAGGAAAGTAGACGGGAAGTCATGAAGCAAATGCATGACACCTTAATCTCTGGACACTTAGGAGTTAAGAAAACAAAAGAGAATATATTACAAAGATATTACTGGTACAACCTGAAACCAGACCTGCAACTGTATATTAAACAATGCGACATATGCGCAGCTGACAAACCTCTTAACAAAACCCCCAAAGCTCCAATGGGACACCTTCGAAGTGGCGGTCCATGGGACACCCTTGCACTGGATTATATGGGGCCATTTCCAAGAACTGAAAGAGGAAATAAGTATATCCTTGTAATAACCGATCAGTTCACCAAGTACGTTGAAGTATTAGCCGTACCAAACCAGAAAGCAGAAGATTGTGCATCACGACTCCTCAATGAGTTTATATCTAGATGGGGAGCGCCTTTAAAGATTCATTCAGACCAAGGAACAACTTTTGAGAGCAAGATTTTTCAAGAACTCTGCAAACTGCTAGAAGTAAGGAAAACACGAACAAGCCCAAGAAACCCACAGGGTAATGGCCAAACCGAGAGGTTTAACAGAACGCTGCTGAAAATGATCAAAGCGTACCTTACTCAAGAGCAGGAAGACTGGGATATGCATTTGGGTTGTTTAGCCGGTGCTTATAGATGTACGCCAAATGAATCAACTCAGTTTTCGCCGAACATGTAATGCTTAGGTCGTGAAGTACGCTTACTAGCTGACCTGGTGTTCCCATACAACGACAGCGACGTGGAAGTTGTCCAGTTCGCAGACTACGTAGAAGGCCTGAAAAATAAGATGCTGCATGCGCACGCCATCGCTAGAAAATATCTCAAAAGGAAGGCGGAACTCAGCAAGGAGATCTACGACACCAAAGTAGCCGAGTACAACTACAAAGAAGGCGATTTAGTGTGGTGTTTGCATGAAATAAGAAAAGTGGGCGTTACTCCAAAACTTGAAAAGCGGTTGGAAGGTCCTTATGTAGTGATTAAAAGAACATCGCCGTTTAATTTTGAAATAGCGCTGAATAATAAGGGTTCAATAAAAGTGGTTCACCACAATAAACTTAAACCCTACGAAGGCGTTAATCCACCAGTTTGGGCGCGACAATTTTCCAAGAAATTAAGAAGAAAATTTCGCAATTCAGTTATGTTCGCTCAGTAACTGTATTAAACACAGACGCATAAAGCACTATACGTCATATTAAACATTTAAGAAACGTTGTAAATTGTGAACATTAAACATTTTAATTAACATGTAACATTAAGCGTATTGTTGTTAAGAGAATCATTAAAATAGTTCGTTAACATAGTTCGTGTTATTCGGAGTTGTGAGTAAAGCGTTAATCTGGAGGATATTTCGCAATTATTTGCATAAATATGACATTTGAAGGCAACAATTAAATATATTTTGAAAATGAAGCACGAAACCTAGTGATAGGAAAGTCATTTTACGCGATAAGTCACAGATTACGTGGTTAAGTGACACGGACTATTTCGCACAGTGGCAATGGCACCAATTTTGTTTTTTTGTCAATCATTTAATAAACAATTTTTTTTACAGAACATGTACGCATTGAAGACAGCCAGCTACAGGAAACTGTATAAATGTCGATTCTGTCCAACAGCTGACCGAAAACACCGTGCCATAGCACATGCACTCAAACACCATGTTCAGCTCGACAGAGTGCCGTTCTACTGCACATTGTGTAATTTCCGGTGCACGGCTACAGTAGACCTCCTGCACCATGTTAAGCAGTACAAGAGGCATGTAGAAGAGGTAGCCAGGAATGGTATCATTGATGAACAAACAGTACTGAGGCAGAGTACGAACCCGGTCAACCCCAACTCGCTAGTGGAAGTCATCGACATGGAAACGAGCGCGGACGACCAGGACGAAGAAGAATACACCACCACGCTTTCGTATCAGCGTCCGATGGTCAACCATGGTCAATCCGATTCGTCTATGTCCAACGTCTACGTTCTTCCGCCAACGTCTTCATCCATAGCGTTTACTTCAACCAACAACAAAGAGGGCACCGCAAGAAACCCGACACCACACTTGATCAGTATCCCTGACCCATGTACGTCTCAAATTACCATCCAGTCAATGCCAGCACTGTCTAGTATTCCAGTTGTAAACCTGACGTCGCCAGTTCCATTTACTGGTGTGTACAACAATGCACTGAAGAAAACTAACACAATACCGGTGTCTAGACAGGTTATTGTGCCACAGCAGTTGAGCTCAGCAAAAGATGGTTTCAAATCTGCGCTCTCCAAGTTTAAGACATCTGGGGACGCAAGGGTTTTCCAGCCAATCCCTGTCCAAGCAACAACGTCCTCGGTGTCCGCCTTTCCATGTGTGCCTATCTCCATAAGCAATACCGCATCTATGGCTTCTATCCCAACCAGCACCGCCGTTCAGTCTAAACAACAGCAGCTGACTCCAACTTCAAATGAGACAGAAAACTATCAAAATCTTTTTCCAATAGCCACTCCATTGCAAGATGAAAATATCCTTCCCGATCTCCTAGAGTATGATTTAAACGAACCACTGTTCAGCAACAATGAGGAAAACGTAAAGAATACCAACATCGAGCAAAAGAACAAAGATAACAACAACAACAACAAATGCGAACTCATAGATTTATCAAACGTGATTAAGCAATCAACACTAGAGGTCGTTAACGCCATAAACAAAGGAAATGAGGTTTTAAGTGAGGAAAATAGGGGGCGACAAATCCAACAACATAAGGAGACAAACAGACTCCTTCAGTCGATGATCTTTGAAGAACTGAGAAGTCTCAATAGACAAGTTGCGATGCAGAACCGGAACCACGCATGGACTCGACAGGCGCCGTCATCTCACAGAACCCCATCTCGTAGCCAGGATAAGAGGGTCAAAAGTGTAGTGAAAAAATATAAACCTTTCAATCACCGCCAAGCGTTCATGTCATAGCTGAAAAATATGTAACATTTTAATTAATATTAACTTATGTGAATTTTAACAATAACTAATTACCGGTGACAAAGTGCAAAGACTTGTTTTAAAAGTGTAAACTGTGAAAAAGGATTAGTGACAGACAGAATTGATATTTTAATCGGGCATTCTGTGTACGTGTAATCTAACGTGAAATCAAAGGACAGAGAGAATTTTTGGTGTAACATTAACGTATGGACGATTAAACTGTCATTTGTGTCAGGACAGTTTAATATTACATGTGTATATTTCATGATATTTATTATATAGAGTTGTGAAGTTTAATATAAACTTTTGTTTGTGTTCCCAAACTTGTTGTGTAAGTTAAAGCATGTTAAATATATATTATTGTTGTTAATAAGATTTTAACTAAGTTTGTCATTATTATTTAGTACAATGTGATTGGTTACAGGAGTAAACCAAACTCGTTGGAGGGGGGTATTGATATGCGCTGCATATCAGGACAATGACAATGAACTTTAAAACCAAACACTAACTTTTAACATGATCTGTTAACTGTTACCTTTTAATCTGTTGTTCATCTGTATAATTCCTTTTTATTCACCTGAGCATCTACACAGGGCATATGACAGCCAAAACATATTATATATGCATTACGGTCCGTATTATTCACGACCGTTTTACACATAAACAATATTCTGGTTGTACGCCTGTGGATTATTTTTATTTCGTTTCCGAATAACTTGTCCGAATTTGAGTGCTGTCACCTGCCTCATGATTTTCACTGTTGTTGTATTTGTATTTTAATCTCATCTTTAGCACTATGTAAAACATTATTATGTATATTACATTACTGCTGAGTAATAATGACCACAGTTACATATTAACAGTTATTTTACGATAAAACTTAACTTGTCCATGAGACGCCGGTTCATTGTCAGCCATTTGTCGCAGTGCTTTATGGTCTGATGAGTCATCTCTTTTAAAATAGCTTTCTTCACGATGTCTTATTTTAGATCAACGGTAATGTTTACATGTTCTTGTATTTGACCCTTTTGTATTCGTCGTTTAAAGAGACATATCGACTCTGATTATTTTCAATTCTTGAAGCCATTTTCTCAAGTGCTAGACGTTGCTTAGTGAGCGTTCTAATTCCGACCAGTTGGTCGCCCCGATTTGGCCATTTTTGGGGCGCCCATGGCCAACTGGCCCGCTCAATGACCAGTTATGGCCTTAAATGACCTTGTTTGGCCACATTTGCCCATACGCTAGTATAAAAGGACGACCAATTTTTGGTCATCAGCTCTGTTCCATCACGAAAACTTAGAGGCAGGTCCTTTTATAAAATTAACAGCAAAAGCTTTATATTCACTTATATTTATTTGAAAGAGCTCATTTAACATCATACTTAAAGTACTTACCTGTGGCATTTCATTACGACATTTGGAAGCATTTATTGTCATTTGATGCACTTAAAATTGGTGCCATTATCGATTGTGAAAGACTCATAAATTAAACAAGTAAACTTGTAACACTTCAAATAATGAACTGTAGGAAATCTAATGCTCAGGTGAAAATATACCAACTGCCTTTATAAGAATATATAAACAGGTACTAATGTAATGATTTTTGAGTTGCATACAGAATTGATTATTTTGTTCAACGTGCGACAATAAAAGTAAATAACTTTTTCGAACAGTGTTGTGTGCATTCCTCATATGTTTAAAAGTGCAGCATGGACGGCTGAAAAGTCAGTGTATTACTCGTACGTACACACGCGTTCACAGGTGGAACGTAACAGTATTTAAATACATGTAGTTTAATAGTGACAACATAACGAACACTGACCAAAGTTTACCATGAGACTATATGTGTCTTGCTCTGAGAAAACTGGGCTTAATTCATGTGCGTAAAGTGTCGTCCCACATTAGCTTGTGCAGCCCGCACAGGCTAATCAGGGACGACACTTTCCGCTTTAATGGTATTTTTAGTTTCAAGGAAGTCCCTCCTTACCGAAAATCTAGTTTAGGCGGAATGTATCGTCCCTGATTAGCCTGTGCGGACTGCACAGGCTAATCTGGGACGACACTTTACGCACATGTATTATGCCCAGTGTTCTCAGAACAAGACACATATTTTCTCGAAAGAGGCCACCCCGTCCCTTTTCAGGAATCCATAGACAACAATGCGGGCAGAGTGCATGATATGTGGAATAAATGATGGCTAGCGCGTGATGTAATGTTTCGTCTACTTAAACGTAACAAGAAAATAATTATCTTTAAAAAGATATACGGCATTGATGTTGTAATGTTTGCGACCTGTGAAAGGAGACGGAATGAAACGGCCATGTATTGTAATGAAGGTAGTGAGTGATAATAAGATAATACATTTTACTGTATTTACAAATAAGAAATGAAGAACAAGAAGAGGTGAAATTGTATGTTTTATTGTCAATAAGTACTGCAATGACGTGGTTTTAATAATTAAATGAGTTATACATTAGTTTCAATGGGAAAAGAAAACATATTCGCCACTGAAATACTATGAACATACTGTTGGAATGAAATAAAAGATAATGTGTTATGATGTGTAAAGGTGTTAGTAGAATGTAAACATAAAAGTCTTAATATTGCAACGATCAAAGTGATATGAATTTTTGCAGAAAGACAGAACATTATATAAAAAAAATAACAAAACAAAGTACAAAGATACATATTTACACTAATATCGCAAATATGAATTAGAATAAGTCAAAGACAGATTCGGATAGAATCCAGTGAAAAATCGTGGAATTGGAACAATGAAGTTGCCAAATGTAAACATATGAATGATAATAAATAAATATTCCTGTACATATTCACATAATTTGTTTGGCTGGACAGAGATTTATAGTTTAGGACTTTAAATAAGCTAGTAATCCTAGTTAGCATGAAGGAAGTAAATATGTTCTATATACTAGTTAGATTGAAGTACACAAGGATATTAAATTAAAAAAAAACATAATGTTACGTAAGGATTATGGATGTTGCAAAAGACATCAATGATGTGTTTGTTGCAATCGATAAAAAAGGCACAATAAACATGTACATGTAAAGCGATGGTGTAATCAGCTTTTTTAGAAAGTATGAAACACGAAACTGATGTAAATGAAATAGTAACAAAACAGTGTAAAGTAACTGTACTGTGACATTAAAGGGGCCTTTTCACAGATTTTGGCATTTTTTAACTTATTCATTAAATGCTTTATATCGATAAATGTAAACATTGGATCGTAAAAGCTCCAGTAAAAAATCAAGAATAAAATTAAAAAAAAGGAAAAGAACATTGCCCGGACCAGGTTTCGAACCAGTGACCCCTGGAGTCCAGCCAGAGTCCTGAAGTAAAAACGCTTTAGCCTACTGAGCTATTCCGCCGAGTACACATCATGGATGTATTTTATACCTTATATAAGCAATCTTCGTAGTTTCACAAAATTTAACGACAAAAACAGAACTCTCCAAATTATTCAATCGTTTCGCGTTGCAACGCTTTATAATTTTTAGGTTTTAAAATCGTCAAAAGATGCATATAATGGCTATATTAGACCATGGTAAATGTTCAGTATTACTGTTTCCTCACAAATATCAAAACTAAAACGAAAATTTGCGAATCTGAAACAACTTTTTTCAATTTTGTCAATTTACCAAAGCGTGAAAAGATCCCTTTAAACTTAAGTATTTACTGAAGGTAATTGTAAAGAATTATTTGTATAATGTTGGAAGTTAATAATAGATGAAATACAAGAAAGTCATGGTGGAAATAAATATGACAACACATTTGCGATGTGTAAGTGAAAAACACATGCAAAATCAAAATAAGCATATTGCAAGCATAAAAAAATGTAATATTGAGGAACACATTAAAGTAATTTGTATGAATGATTAAAGTTTGTGTATGTGCATTTTGCAATTATAAATTTTGATACATTTAGATATTCACTGTGGGTTTTATAGGTAACTGCAAAATGTTTAGGTAAGTTTCTTCATTCAAAACTCTTAAAACATGTTAATATATTTAAATGCTACAGCTCTCTCACCTGGCTATCAGATTCACTCAGGGGAGACAAACCTGTGTCAACTTGACTGGCCACTGCGGAAGACTTTGAACACATATAGCGATTATTCGTTCCATGCCCAATAGTTTTCTGACGTCATACTGACATGGCGATTATTCGTCCCATGCCCAATGGTTTTCTGACGTCATACTGTCGTCCGTTTGAGCGCATATGTTTTAGCATTGGCATCTCTGTACGCATACATAAAATGCATACAGGCCATCGCATCTTTTATAATAAAGCGTTAACCTCTAAATCCTTTAGAATTGTTATCATTACATAGAAGTAAATTAATATATGTGTTTCCGACATTTATATTAAAAAAATTAATGCATTGTTTGCAATAATTTTTTAAATGCGCAACATTTATTTCCAGATTGTGTTCTTTTTACCGACATGGATCACCTTTTGGGAAGTTGGCAATTATACAGTGTTTGTGTAAGTGTATACGTCTGAATAATTAACAATATAAAATAAGATACTACACAAACACATAGATACGAGTTTGAGGTCAAACTATATTAATTATCAAATGTGGAATTTCATGAATACACTGTAAGGGCAACCCATACACAACAAAATATTGTTCATTATTACACGTAGATCTATAACATCTAAAGAGACTAAACCTTTAACGAAATTTTACTTTCTTATGTCAATTTTCCGTTTGTACAGGTAATCAATTTGTACATGATTGCATTCAATTATTAAATTAAATAATGTATTTATATTCTGTGACCGATATGGAAGTAAAATTTGTTGAGAAACGAAAAAAAAAACCACAGAACAAATATCCATAACTTAAAAGATTACCTTTAGCGGACTTAAAATTGAAGAAATTATTGCTATAGGCAAAAATAAATTGAATACATTTAGAGAACAATTTCAATCGTTTTAAGCTAAAATACAATAAAACAAATACATGTTTGGGCTTACTTTTTGTGCGCATTGTTTTCTCAGTTTTTTTCTTTTAATTTCAATATGTTTGTGAAACACAGCTTCTTTCATTCCTAAGTTTTTCTTACTCTTACTCTTATCTGAACATAGGAAGATGTAATTATTCATAAGCAAGTTTAAGATTTATTCGTTCATATATGATACGGACAAAAGCCCGCGTAGCGGGCGTTGACCGTTCATATATATGGAAATTTAGACATAAAATAGACAAAGGGATGCATCTAAAAAAAATTGCCACGCGACATATATTTTCGCGATGCTATTTATGACCTTGAACAAATCAAAAACACTCTTACATATGTTAAATCACATGTAAATACATACCTCAGGAAAAAGTATACAAATTACATCATAATTGTGTAGCGAATCGCACTAAATATTATCGCATTATTTGTTTTTCTCCGCTACATATAGACCGTTCCAGAATTAAGATTACCCAATTATCTCCCCTGAATACTCATCTTCAGTGGGTATAAGTCATAGACTGGTTCACTACATATAGTGACAGTCTTTACAAAACACAATTTGGGTAAACATAACACGTCTTAAATATATTGCCCGAATCTCAGATTTCTTTCGAATTTATTTGCTTTGATCTTTACAATATCTTATTTGTTATTATTATCCTGACAAATCACAAACGCTTGTTAAAAAATATTTGTTTTAAACATTATAGTTGGCATCTCTATTCTCCCAGTATTCTCGTGGTATTTCAATAACGACACCGTACTGTTTACTTGTCCGAATTGGTGACACATTTTCCATTCGCTCTCAGAAAGCCGTTTTACGTGTGATCATGAGCAATACTCTGGTAAGTTGTCGTTGTTATCCATCAGAAACACATTTATTCACAAAATTTAAAGATATTCCGATCTAACTTTTTAGTCTTTTAGCTTTAGTTTTTAACGTATTTACACCTCGTCTGCTCGCACTTTACCGATATCCCGAAAGGTTACATATCACTATAATAAGTTTAGGCCTAAAACCACAAAATATAATACCGTTGGATGTTCGTACCAAAATCTTACGTAAAAAATCTTCCAGATTCGAAATCAACAAAAAACCAGACATTTATCAATTGTCTGCATCATTTATCAAAATTTTAGATATTTGTTGGTTTTCCGTATTTAGAAGCTGTTCTGCCAAGACAAGAGCTGGGCATCACACAAGCCATTCTATCGAGCAAAACTGACAGTTTTGGTTTCCATAAATCAACAAAGGAGGGATTGCTGAACTATCAAAATTTCCAATCTATACACACTGTTATTATCTGTGGTGACCTTATTTATTGGTTCTGTTGGTTTACTTGGATGGAACATGTGTGAACTTTTATAGAACTTTTATGAAAAGTCTATATCTGTCTATCTATAAACAAAAATCAGCTATGGCATAATAATATCAGATGTGCAAACAATGTCAAAGGGTTGTTAACTTAACAATTTGAAGGCAATTATGCAGAAGAAATATGAAGGTCCCCATGCAAATTGAGTCTGCATATCGACAAGTGTCTGCCAATATATGTCAAACTAGTTATACAAAACTTACCACAAGTATGTAAAAGCACTAAGTACCTGTTGTTATCATTTTTAGTAAGAGTTAATGCATAATGCCATTAATATGATTTCCTTTCTAATGTGTTATTAATTAATTGGTTGTTACTTGCTGTTCCATGATAAATGTTTTATGCGCTAGTACAAAACCAGCATTGTTAATTTTGTAAAAGGTAATAAAATGTTACTGCATTGTTTCCACAGTTTTTCAAAAGATAACATCACTTTGTAATTTCATATACTTGTATTTTCCTGTACTGAAGGTTGATGACAGTGTTTAAGTATTACTTATTGCGTAACTATTATTTTATAAGCAAATAAATGATGTGAAATGTTTTGTATCTCCACACAATACCACATACCTTTTTATATATGTACTGAATATATATATATACTTATATATATATCATTTACATGCTTCTGCTCGCGGCTAAGCCAAGAAAGACAATGACTTACATAAACATAAGCTCATATGATTACTGATGATCTATGTTTTATTGTATGTGTTATTTGAATTTTTAAATAAAAAAATGTTGATGATATAACATTATGCATTTTAATATCTGCATTCAAATTGTAACTATAGCTACAAAGTAAGTATATGCAGTTTAGACTGTGAATTGCTACAAAATGGCTAGCTTTTTAGTGGCGACAGAATTTAAACTGTTCAACAATAGTTTGCGAAAGAAAATTAGAACCCTGCAATATACCTGTATTTATTAAATATTTTAATTGCAAAACAAGTATGCTGACATACTGCTAAACATAAGTCTTCCTTGGATAAAAAAAGACAATTAGCGGTGTTAACGTTTCCCAACAGAAGAAATCATTCTGCTGATGAAGTCCGTAGTACACGGACGAAAGCTCCAGGTATGGCTTTCGATACTTAGTGTGTGTAATTTGACAGTCTAAAACTTATTGGATTAAAAATAATCCTGTCAAATTTGTCAATCAAAATTGATTTGACACATCACATGATTTTGATTATGTTAAATCAGTGTACTGTATGCTAAAATCAACTGCTTTAGCAAGCTGTTAAGTTGAATTGAGACATTTGATGAAACAAACTGTTTCCTGGTAGGACCAGTACTAAGTGTCTATAGGGTTATCTAAAAATGCTCCCACTTAATGGATCAATACAGAGACCTCCCAGTGATTAAGCCAGTAAGCAGACACCCTATCCACAATACCGCAGCCGCCGAACCAGCTTTAAATTCCTGCGGCTAGAAAACACAATATTATAAGATGCTAGTTCTTTAAGCTATGAACATGTTACTCGTTTTAAGATTGATTTTTTTCAATGCATTACTTTATTTTTGAAACAATTATAATATTTTGAACACAATAATGTCCATATATTTATTAAAAATACATGGTTATCAAAAAAACTTTAAAAGCTTTTGCCCGTACATTAGGTAGCACCTATAATCATATGATTTATTAATATCTAATACCATGCCCAATAAATGCCAATACACTGTGACTGGAACTAATAAACAGGGATATACTACATGGAGTGTGTGGAGGTAAAAAAGAAACTTTTATACAATGCTTCATTTTTTAATTTAAACTTGGCTGGAAAGGATCGATTTATTTCAATAAAGTCGAGCTAATGATCGTCAATACATGCGGAAAATGCAATCAACCTGAATTTACATATATATATAGCCGACTAAATTTGTCCGCAGAGATTTGACGGGAACAAGCATAGCTGAATCAAATTGTATGTGAGTGCAAGGAACGACAACTCTGCGTGGAGATTGTAAATGTGTGTCTCTCTTGTCTCACGAGTATTAGTGGTGAATTGCCCATGACCGGTGTTAATAAAGTTTTTTTGTAATAAATACCGATAGTAATGATAGAAAATTGCGTTTCAATGAAAGAAACGTGCTTTTTCCCAGATACATGAAAGCACTCTTTATTATTTTTAAATTATAAACAAGCAACTGCTTAAGAATGAATTACTTACCAGGGACGGCAAGTTTAATAGAAGAAATTGACAGTTAGTAATATGTGTTACTTATGCTTTTTATTCGGATAAGCCCGGAATCGGATACTATTTAAGGGACTCGTTAATAGATCGGGGAATTTTGAAGTGTTTCATTAAATACCTTAAATTTTTAGATTTTGTCCACATATTTGCAGAGCTCCACCATAATCAAAATAATGGAAACACAGAGCTCCAGATAAGGTTTTGTGAAATTCTTAAATTACTACCAGATTTTCAAAAAGAATTCTTAACTCTGAAATGTTATTTTTAACGTTACTACTAAGTTTTGGAAAATAATTCTTATTTTTTATAAATGACCTAAAAATAAATAATAATGGTTATTTTCATGCAAAAAAAATCAAAATAAACATACTAGCAACTTTATTTATACGAGTTCAACAGTGTCTTTTCAGTATTATACAATTTTATTTTTCAAATACCTTCATATGCCCAAACTGTGCTTAGATTGCATGCCTTAGATGAATTTTTACATATTTCACAATTTAAACGGGTCTCCCCTTCAATCTTTTCAACGATTAGGCACGGGACTTGTCCCTTCCATTGTTCAATGTTTTTTTGTGTGATTAAGTTTGGACCCGTCGTGTCGCGTTTTTGTTTAGCTTTTCCAACTGTGTCGGAAACTGAACATACAACATCGTATAATATCTTTTCTAAAATGTCTTTCTCAACAATTAACTTCGGCTCACTTTGCGTACAATATGTTAAACGCGTGTTTTTGGGCGCTTTGCAGTTTTTTAGGACGCTCTCTGGGCGCCGCCATTGTTTTTTGACAGATAGACTGTATACGCCGTTTTTATTGGAAAAAATGCGCTTTGTTAAACAAACCCGATAACCATTCTATATAAGCACCGCAAAGATCTTTAATACGCGAAAAGAACTCAATAATAAATCGATACGAACGGATGTAAAAATAATATTCGTAACTTGATTTTGTAATTCTTAATGGTACGACAAGATTTTAAAATAAATACGTAACAGACTTGAAAATAATTTGTAATTACGAAAATACGACCCTTATCTGGAGCTCTGGAAACAGGAGGGAAATAAATTGCATCTGGGGCGTTTATGTCATTGCCATGAATTTTTTTGTAGATTAAAAGGCTACAGCTTAACCACTCAGCTATCTGGAATGCTATGATCAAACCTTATCATTTCACTTGTGCCTACATGAAATTATCCGATCATCATTAATTGGCATTCTCAAATGCTCTAAATGTGCATTGTATGACACTTTATTAAGCGAAAGACATAAAACTGTTATAGACAAAATCAATTGTTCTTTTAACCTCTTTATTTCTTACTTGGTCTGACAATAATGGAAATCCTGTGACTAAAACTTGGAATATCTTTCTCTAGATATCACTTAATTGCCTAAACACATTAATATCTTTTCAGAGAAACTGCTGGTGGTTTTGAGGGATGGACGTACACTGATTGGAATTCTTCGTAGTATTGATCAGTTTGGTTTGTGAATTGTGTATTTAATTTTTAGCTTGATCATTCACCAAATTGTCCAAGCTGTACTCCTTACTCAAACATTTGTATCCCCTCCTGCGTAATGCTCTGCTTAAGGTAAAAATGCAGCATGTCCATATCACTGTTTTTACTACAGGTATTTAATTAAATCTTCATACATGCGTTTGGGGTCATTCTGGGAGGTCATTGACCAAGTCCCAAAATTATGACCTGCAATTTTGAAGAATTATACCCCTTTTGAACTTAGAAAATTGATATAGTAAATTTGCAAGACCTCCATATCAATGTTTCTGCTCCAGGGTTTCAATTTAGTCTAAATATATGTGTTTATGGTCATTGTGTGAGATCATCATCCCTTTACCACTTAGATACGTAATTTCACACATTTGTAGTCTCTTAAAAAGTTGCATTTCATTTAAGACCTTTCTTATTAGATTAGAAGTTTTAAAGGCTTCGATCATTTCCATGATGAGCAGCAAACAGCATAAAACCTGAACAGACTGCAAGTTCTCACAGGCTGATCTGGTTTTATACTGTTTGCACATACCGTAGCTATTTTCACTTTGCTTCTAAGTCGGAAAGGGTTAATTCATAAGTCAGATCTTTAATTTAGCAGAATTATACCCCTCTTTTTTAAGTAGAAAAGTAGTTATGGTAGATGCGGAACATATCCATATCTCTGTTTCTACTTCAGGTATTCATATGTATCTTCAAGCATATGTTGGAGGTCTTTATGTGAGATCAGTCACAAAGTTCCATTACACTTACTTGCAATTTATCAGAATTATGTCCTTTTTTGTACTTAAAGATATTGGTTAAGGTAAACATGCAACATGTCAAGATCAGTCTCTACTACAGGTATTCAATTGAATCTTCGCACATCATGTGTTCAGAGTAATTGTGTGAGGTCACTGACACTTGATTGATCATTGTTGGCTCGCGTACAACTTAAATGTACCCACGGTACTCTAAAGTATACTTAAATGTACCCTGGGTACATACAATGCACTGAAATGTACACAACAATTTTTACGCTTAATTGGTCATTCTCTGCTAATTTTTTAAAAATTATTATGTTGATATTTATGTCAATATTCTCTAAAATGGTCTAAAACTCCTTTTCAAAAAAGTATGTTGAGGCAGATTTTGTTCAAAGAGAATATTGTTTCGTATTCCTTTGCCATTTTACATCAGATTTTGGGCGGGAATGAAACTCGGATACAGTCTACATTGGTCGGGTACATTTTAGTATATTTTTTGTACTCTGGGTACATTCAAGTATACTTAAGAGTACCCGAGGTACATTTAAGTAGTACCCAAGACAACAATGACCAATGGAGCGTCACTGACCTAGTTCCAAATTTCAGGTATACAGCTCCATATCTACATGTACAGTTTTATATCTACCAAAGATATTGAAATTAAAGTTTGAAAGTTTGAATGTGTGTTCATGGATTTTATAAAAAGTTACAGACCAAGATCTGTGACTGTGATCATCTTATTAGCAGAATAATGCCCCCTTTTGCACTTAAGAAGTAAAGGACAAATTTGCATGTAAGATGAATTTTAGGATGAGGTTTGTATGCAACACCAACAGGAATTGAAAATAATACTTAACATTGGTGTTTATAAACTTTATAAACAATCACTGACCGAGACCTATAACCTTGGCATGGGTTATTTCTTGTTCTAATTTGTATCATAAGATTAATTTAAGTACTACTTATACTTTATATCTACTACAGATGTGCATTTTTTTATATTTTTTTTTTGGTCATTATAATTATCAGCGAATTAACCAAAAATCTAATTATACTTTCATATCAGAAAAATAGTCAAGCTTTGTCTTGTGACATTTTGTGTTATTTAACTTAATTTGATTTATCAATACTTTTAAAAACAAAATAACAAAACTAATTACAATTTACAGCAAATCTAGTGTTACATCGGACAATAGAGAGAATACATGTTGGTAAGAAGTATGGCGATATCCCGCGAGGAATCTTCATAGTGAGAGGGGAGAATGTAGTATTGCTGGGGGAAGTGGTAAGCAACCTGTATCTTCTTTCAATTTAAGCAGGGCATGTTTTTTAAGTTTCAACTTTATCAAACTAATGTAAGCTCTAATGACAAACATATTTTGTGGGCAGTAATAATTTGAACAAGGGTCACCAAAGGATCATTCCTTTGAAGTTTTGTGAAATTCTGCCGGGAGATGTTTTGAAAGAAACTGTTGATGGTGGATGACACACCAATCAGAATGTGTACTGAGTGCTTAGGTGATGAAAAAATGTCTCAATTCATTAAGGTTTGAGACAGACTTAATTCAGTGGATGGATAGCAGTATTTATAAAAAAAATTAGTTTTATTGCGAATAATGGGCATCTGCTTGAAAGGTTTAGCGTAACATGATGGGAAAGATGGCCATAGATTGCTTACCTGTGTAATACTTAATTAAGCCAAATTGATATTTAGATTAGCATCTATGCTACTTATTAAAAAGCTTCCTTAAAAGCATCTTGCACAGGCTAATCAGGGACGACATTTAATTTCTAGGAATTTTTTTCTTCTTAACAAAAAATCCAGTGTAGGTGGAGGGTGTCGTCCCTGAATGGCCTGTGTGGGCTCAGCTTATCTGGGACACCACTTCACAGGCATTCATTAAGTTTCATTTTACCTCAGCTAGGCTCATTAAGTATAATGCCTTTATTTAGGACATTAAACATTTTAGGCTTATTTAGTAAATTTAATCTATTTAGAACATAGAAAATGATAGGCAAATTAAGTATAACAAATCTATTACGGACATAGAAAATGCAAGGATAAAAGATCTATGTAGACATAGAAAATGCAAGGCTTATTGAGTATACTGATTCTATTCAGGACATTCAAGGTCGCCCTGGTGTAATGGATATGGTGTCCGCCTAGCAACCGGGAGATCACAGGTTCGAACCCCACCGTGGGAGCGTTCTTTAGATCTCCCCCAAAGACACCAAGTACTGGTTCTAGGCCCAGGAAACAGACTCGAGAGTGTTCATATAAGCCTTAGGCTTTCAATGCAATTGAGCTAAAATAAATAGGTTTAAACTATTCAGGACATTGAAAATGAGGGTAAGCTGCCACTGGAGGAGGTGCCCATAGATGACATCCTGGAGATGCAGCGGGAGGAGCAGATAGTGAGGCAGGCCGAGGAGGAGCGTAAGAAGAAGGCCCTCATAGACCGCGGCATGCAGCCCACCACCAATGAGTATACGGACGATATGTATTGATGACATGGGGGCTTGAACATTGGGACAAAAATGTGTGCACTTACGATATGTATATATTGTTATGTGCTTGTAAAAGTGGACAAAAATTAGTCCACCTATTCTGTGAGATTCGCTTTGTGAAAATTGGGCTTAATGCATGGGCGTAAAGTGTCGCCCCAGATGAGCCTGTGCAGTATGCACAGGCTAATCAGGGACAATACTTTCTGCTGTTATTATATTTTTTGTTTAAATGAAGTCTCTTCAAGGGAAAATCATGTTTAAGCGGCAACTTTCTTCCCTGATAAGCATGTGCGGACTGCACAGGCTAATCTGGGATGTACTTTATGCACCTGCATTGAGCCAGTGTTTCCCAGAGTGAGACACGTGTATTGGTACTTGCTTGTAAAAATGGACGAAAATAAGTCCTCACATTATTAATGTTTTGACACATGCCTGCAAAAACCAGCCCACAACTTTACCCAACTTTGTTTTTGCTGCAAGATGCATTAAAAAGAAATTGTTTGCTTGGGTTTGTTAAAATTGAACAAAAGCATTATTCTGCTTTGATTATTCTGCAGGGTGCAGTATATTGCAATCAGCGGCTTGATATTGTTATGGGAGGGATTTAAAGGCAAAGTTTGCTTATGTAAAAAGGAACAACTTAATGATTCTGTGCTATCACCTATACAGTATACATGTATATTAACATAAGAATTTTGTATTGAATTATGTATTAATTAATTACCGGTAAATAAGTAAGTAATAAATATGACAGCCAAATATGCCTTTATTCTTATTGTGTTAGCATATTTATACAAAATGACTTTTGAACTGTATAATAATACTTTTGACGTTTTGTATGAATTTTGACATGAAATGTTGTTGCATATAACTTGAGATATTTGCAAAAATAAAGTTCTTAACGGTGTGATTACATTCTGCCCATCCCGTGTGTAAACCCCTGAAAATCCTGTTGATTCTGCGTCCTGATACCGAGTGTTTTTTATGCTCACCAAAAAGACGGACATGATATAAATCGGTTTAATCAATATTATGAGAACATGTATTGCACAAAAAGTATCATGATATTCACAACTTTATAAAAGCACACATACAAAATAATCGCTGAACAAACCAACAAAACATGCACAGCATTAAGGTAATAATAGTAAGATATTCTGGTGGCAACAATGACCCTGTTTTTTTCACCCCCTTTCTTCTTTCTATGACAAAGTAGTGCTAACAAACAAGTGCCACTGAAAAGGGTTACAAAAGTCAACATTAAAAAAAAAAAGGAATCTCTTAACATTTGAAAAAAAGTATGGTATTAAATAATTATAACATAAAAATAAATTAGCCATAGATGATTCAAAGATGGCTAATGTCTTGTTCAAAATGTAAAAACAAAACACAAACACTTGTCTTCTACCTTCCAACTCTACATTTTGTGGTCATTCCATGAGGAACGTTATTTGTGTAGGTCAACCAATTCATAGGACTACAACACAAGGTAAAACAAGACTATTGCCAAGCAATGAAAGTCCCCTATACCTAACTTTTAAAGTTATCGCAGGATCCACCATTTTCAGCAATATTTCTAGTCTATTTATTTGTTGCCATAGCAACCAGAATTCTTGACGTAGGAACAAAATGAAATGATGTACATAATCTCCATATTGCCATCTGTCCATGTTTCAAGTTTCATGAAAAAATATGAAGAACTTTTAAAGTAATCGCAGGATCCAGAAAAGTGTGACAGACTGACAGACACACAGAGTGCAAACCATAAGCCCCTCTCCTGTTTCACCGGTAGGGGACTAACAAACGTATTAAATTGTACGCTCACAATCAAAATGTATTCACATGTAAATGCTGTTTTTTAATACAAACACAAATTAAAAAATGTTCTTATTACATTTGTTCATCATTGAACATTTATAATATAAATATATCCAACAAAAGTTGTCACTACATATACCAAGTATTTGCAGTTATAAACAACACTAACGGAATATAGTAATGTGGAGAACACCATACAGCACTTCTTTGAAACAAGTTGTAATAAATTAGCTGATATTTGACAAGAAATTCATCATGTCTATGCTTGTAACAGAGACCCTTCTTCTGAATTAGGAACGATTACAATTTCAAAATCACAGTATCACATGAACCAACACAGCATAAACATGTAGGATGAGATTCCTATTATGAATACAGAAATAAGAAAATCTACAACAGGCTCTCGTCAGTGCAGGGTGATCTCATACACAACTTGACAGGCAGCGATTTTTTTTGTCCAATTGGGAAAAGTACCCGTACCGGTCCAATTGGCAAAAATTAAGTCGTGAAAACCCTCAAATTGGGAAAAATCGAGTCGTGAAACCCTCAAATTGGGAAATTGGTGTATTTGATTTTATGCTCCCAAATACTTTAAAATTGATAACTAAGTGTTTTCAAGCTGTCAATATTATATTTACATAGGTTCAAACCATAGAGCTGCACAGGGAAACGAACAAAATGTTGCATTTTCAAAAAAAAATAAATTTTTTTTTTTTTTTTTTACCTTAAATTGGGATTTTTTTGGCCAGCAATTGGGAAATTTGTAGTTTTTTCGTAATTGGGAAAGTGCCGTTTACCGGTACTTTATAAAGAAGGAAAAAAATCGCTGACAGGATATCATTGTGATGCTTTAACCCTTTGCATGCTGGGAAATTTGTCTTCTGCTATAATGTTGTCTGCTGAATTTCTAAAATTAGCATTTTCCTTGATTTTTTTCAAAGAATACTATCAGAATAGCAAACAGTTTGGATCCTGATGAGACGCCACATTCTGTGGCGTCTCATCTGGATCCAAACTGTTCGCAAAGGCCTTCAAAATTCGGTTCCAGCACTGAAAGAGTTAAAGCAACGCAAGATATTCAAAGAAATTTCAACACCACGTCTGACATATGGAATGCTGTACAACCTTTTAAAGCACATAATTATAACAATTACATGTACATCAACATTTAAAGCCACACACCTTGAAATGAAAGTAAATTTAAGTATAAATAAGAAACATATTTTATCCATGCCAATTAGAATATATCTGGTGGTAACAAGGTAGAAATCCGTCTTTTTTGCGCTTTAAAACTTAAAAATAATCGCGTTTGTTGAAATGGACATACACATCTAGAGATCCTACTTTCGTTTTTAAAAGCAGTACCGTTTGAAAAATAATAAATTACTTGCTAACTAGGCTACAGATTTAATTTTATCTGTGCCAATTAGAATATATCTGGTGGTTACAAGATAGAAATCCGTCTTTTTTGTGCTTTAAAACTTAAAAATAATCGCGTTTGTCAAAATGGACGTATACCGTATAGAAATCCTACTTTCAGTTATTAAAAAAAATAAATTACTTGCTAACTAGGCTATATATTTAATTTTATCTATGCCAATTAGAATATACATGTATCTGGTGGTTACAAGGTAGAAATCCGTCTTGTTTGCGCTTTAAAACTTAAAAATAATGTGTTTGTCCAAATGGACGTATACATATAGAAATCATACTTTCGGTTTTAAAATTTTAAACAAGAGCACCGCATAATGGGTGCCACGCTCGGCTGCGAAAGCTTGTCCTTGACCTTTGACCTAGTGACCCAAAATGGGTGTGGCGTGTAGAACTCATCAAGGTGCATCTACATATGAAGATTCAAAGTTGTAGGTGGAAGCACTGTGATGTTAGAGGCAAAGTTAAAGTTTTATATTAGAGGTCACAGTGACCTTGACCTAGTGACCCAAAAATGGGATTGGCGTGTAGAACTCATCAAGGTGCATGTACATATGAAGTTTCAAAGTTGTAGGTGGAAGCACTGTGATGTTAGAGGCAAATTTAAAGTTTTATATTAGAGGTCACAGTGGCCTTGACCTTAGACCTAGTGACCCAAAAATAGGTGTGGCATTTAGAACTCATCAAGGTGCATGTACATATGAAGTTTCAAAGTTGTAGGTAGAAGCACTATGATGTTAGAGGCAAAGTTAAAGTTTTATATTAGAGGTCACAGTGACCTTGACCTTTGACCTAGTGACCCAAAAATGGGTGTGGCGTGTAGAACTCATCAAGGTGCATGTACATATGAAGTTTCAAAGTTGTAGGTGGAAGCACTTTAATTTTAGAGCCAATGTAAAGGTTTAAGCATGACGCCCGGACAGCGGACGACGAAGAGGCTATGACAATACCTCTGAGTTTTCTCCGAAAACAGCCGAGCTAAAAATAATAAATTACTTGCAAACTAGGATATAGATTTAATAACAATTTTGCACACTTTCAAATTGCATCTATATGTATTGATTAACATGTATTTCATTTCAAGGTGTGTGGCTTTAATTCAATATTTGCAAAGAACATGTGAAAAAACGTGTACATAAAACTACTAGGTTAAGAATGCTAAATTAAAATGATATATTTTTACATTTAAACCTCTAATTTTAAGCTTACCAGAAGCCATCATTTGGTTACACTTGCATTTGTTGGGCTGCATAATAATTTTCAAAAAAACATAATAAACTATCCCCAAGCCGCAGCTTTTGACCCTGGGGTCAGATCAAAATTCCAAATAGTGCACTGTCGCACATATGCTCATAGCTACCATGTGTTTAAGTTTCACGGTTTTAGTGCTAAAAGTGTACCTCCTCAATAGTGGCCAGGACGGACGGGCAGCCGAGATAACCACATAATCCCTCCGCTCCAATTCGGAGCGTGGGGATTACTATTACTGCTGCTACATTTGTATAATTTTCGGACAGAATTCAGTGCATGCTACATTAATAAACGACAGTCCTTTCCCCAGGGCATTTAAACACAATTGTACCTATGTGCCTCAATATCTTATAGATTTAACAGAAATGTGACTGCTAGATTGTTCACCAAATTTCATTAGCCATAACGAGAACAGGGTTGCTATGTTTTTCTACAGACTGGAACCATTTTTGAATACAAAGATATTATTAGAACAAAATTAATGGGACACAATTTTTATTCATAATTGGAACAAAAATGTTAATTCATGAAAGTTTAAGGTTTATTTTTAGCCATATAAGGGAAACTGCCCCAACCTTTGGCGGTAATGTTTTTTCAATCGACCAGAAACCATTTTCGGACTATCGACAATCAGACTTAAAATTAAGAATTATAGATTGTTAACAAGGTCTTCATTTAATAAATTAATTTGACCTTGTGACCTAGTTTCATTCCTAATGTGATAATGTCGAACTTGGCAAAGATTTATTGTTCCAAATGTTATGACCAACCAGGTTTCATGAAAATTTGATATTTAATGTGGCCTTAAAGGCTTTAACAAAGTAAATGTTGACGATGGACAAAAGCTTATTAAGAGCATGCTGTTTAAAAACACACTGCCAGCTGCTGTTGTCTGCCCCTGTACCATGACAAAATCCTGGGCAAAGGCCTGAAATTAAGTCCTTATAACAACAAGTTGATTTAAACTAAAATTGAAACTACAAGAAAAATTATTACAACAAGTTGATTTAAACTAAAATTGAAACTACATGAATACGAGACAAATTAAACAATTAATTAATAACACAATTTTTCGAAATTATGGTTTTAAAACAAGTCAAATAGTTCACGGCATGTAAGTTTGATTAACATACCAAGTATAAAACTACATTTACATATACTCTGAGCTAAAAAATGTGACACAAAGTACAATGCTCTGGCATTTACATTTCTGTTTCTTTGGTTATAAAGTAGGGATGCAAGAGGTTAACTGATTAACCTACCGAAACGACCAGTTAACCGGTTACATTTTCGGAAAAAGGTTAACCTGGACAAAAATATTTGAATTTTTTTTTTCATGGAATAATTCGTACGATTTTACTTTTTTCGCGTGACATACTGCCAACTTGCGCTGGCGACTTGTTAGAACAACATGCCGCACGATCGACGTTAATAAAAAACGTGTCAACAATCAAAGTAATAAAACAATTAATCAATACCTTTGTGATAACAAATAGGCGGTAAGTTTTGATAACTGACACTATTGTTTTGTTTTTGACTCGCTAAAATTTAAGTAGCGAACTGCGGTGAGTGGGAGCTACTAGCGAAGAGGTAATTGACACGTTTATTGAACTCGCGATAAAAAACGGTTGAGACATTAGACGGCTTATTTTGATGTTTTGTTTACCAATACCCAGCACTGATTGCTCGCAAAAATACCGTGTTTATAAGTAACATTTTTATCAAGAATTGCATCCGTAGTTAAAATCTTGACCAGTTAACGTCCTTTTGTTTATCAAAAATTAATATAAATATGATAATATTACATCTAATGATTCCACCATTACCGTCCGATGCAAGTGTTATTTAAGAAAGCAAATTATTAACTTATTAAATAATTAAACATCAATTAAAAATAAATACAAAATAAAACCGTTGAATTTAGTATTTGTGTAATTGCTTTAAAATTTTCGCGCTATGGTACGTTAACAAACATACATAATAATCAGTATTTGAGATCATTTTACTTAGTTACTTCGCTATTAAATAAATGTACTGATTATATTAAACATTCAACTTACATATCGTGCAAAATTAATTTAATTTGCATTCGTGTTCTTTATTTTACCCACATTTTTTAATTGTATAATGAAAATCAAACGATACTACTTCGGCTTTAAACGCTTAAATGCAAACAACAAAATATGGAAGTATCGAATAAGAAAAGATGCGAATTCGTTGGACACACATGACCCACTTTACGTCGAATAGAAAGAGAAAAAACGTTTCTATATTAAGCCAATTTGAGTTTCAAAAATTAAAACAGAATGGACACACCATTTTTGTGAGCGATATGACGCGAATGTAAGATAAGCGGCCCAACCCAAACAAGTTATTAACACGTGAAAATGAACATTGTGTAGTTCTTAAATTTTTTACCCCTGTGCATGTACGCAGGAAAACTAAATAAAATATATAGCATACATTTACAAAATTATTAAAATAAATTGTACAATACATTTTATTTCGAAACTTGCATGTTATCAACGCAAGTGATTTCAAATTTGAAATACCTTGTTTCTACAGAGCTGTTCGAGCGGAATTAAATTTTTTACATACTCTAAATCATTTTCACTACTTAAGGCGTTTCGGTTAACCGGTTAATAACCGGTTACGGGAAAAGGTTAACCGGTTAATGATTTTTGTAACCTCTTGCATCCCTATTATAAAGATATTTTATTACCAGTATCATCAACAAGGACATCATGCACCCGCATAATATTCACTTCTAACAAATGTTGACTCTATATGTTGAGATTGTATTTTGGTTTATACAAGTTACAAATCGCTGAATGGGTCAACACTGAAGATTAAACACATAATGGCAAAAGAATCGCATTCATGAGGGTCATGATGACAAGAATCAAAATAATGAGGGCCATTAGCCCTTTACCACTTAGATATTTTGACGCATTGAAAGTCTCTTAGAAATGACAATTTAATTAAAGACCTTCCTTTCTAGATTCAAGTTTTAGAGGCTTCATTTCTGACCCTTAGATACTGGTGAGCAGCAAACAGCATAAAACATGAACAGATTGCGAGCTACTTGCTGTCTGTAATGGTTTTTTGCTGTTTGCACATAGCCGTTTTTACTTTGCTTCTGAGTGGGAAAGAGTTGAAAACAAGAGCACCGCATAACGGGTGCCAACGCTCGGCTGCGGGTGCATTTTTAAACAAGAAACCGTCAGAGACGGGTGATGCTCCCCAAAAGTTTTTTTTGTCACAATATTGCACTATATATTCAGATAAAAGGAAACGTCTTGAGGGGCATAACTTTGTACAAAATAATACGATGGATGGTTAAGCAACTTAAAAATTTCAAAGGGCCATAACTCTCTTAATAAATCATCTAACCAGAACCCACAAATAACATGCGCATCTCCTCAAGGTAGTTAAGCTTCCCATAAAGCTTCATGGAATTCCAGTCAGTAGTTGGGGGGACAAGAATTGCACTATATGTAAAGTTTATAGAAAATTTCAAAGTGCCATAACTCTGTGAAAAATCATCAGACCATAACCGGCTGATAATATGCACATCTCCCGTTGGTAGTGAAGCTTCCCATAAAGTTTCATTGAATTCCGGTCATTTATTGCTGAGAAATAGCCCGGACAAAAATTGTGCACGGACGGACACACGGACAGATGAAGCGGCGACTATATGCTCCCCCCAATTGACCTAGTGACCCAAATATGGGTGAGGCGTGTAGAACTCATCAAGGTGAATCTACATATGAAGTTTCAAAGTTGTAGGTGGAAGCACTTTGATTTTATAGCCAATGTTCAAAACCTTGACAAAATTTCAAGGTTTTAGCACAACGCGGACGGCGAGATGGCTATGACAATACCTCGGGTTTTCTCCGAAAACAGCCGCGCTAAAAATCAGGCCAAGTACCAATGTGTAGTTGATAGGTCTCTAAATTGGAATTTGAGACAGTAATAGTTATAAATCAACCAGACCTTGAAGCCAGTAATGCTTTTGACAATTTTGCTGAGACTGTGTCAGCATTGTGATAATTTTTTTAAGGTGAAAAATGCCAAGAAAGCAGATAAAATGAACATATTGGAATGAAAGACACACATTTCATATGTAAACTTTCAAGTTCAGACCAAAATGCATGAACAAAGTTCAGTAACTACCCCATTTGAAATGATTGCCAACAAATTAAGAAAGACACAAAAAGACCCCTTATTCCAAGAGCTTACCTAGGATAAGATGGACCAAGGACTTCGTGTGCATGTCGGCTAAAGAGATAAGAAGCAACGCAGTGATCTGTCATATGACCATGATATGTACTGATAAAACTCGTCTTCACATCGTCATTGTTTATATTCATAAGCAAAAAAACAAAAAAAAACAAGAAAAAGTAATCCACAATCAGGTTTAGGTTCAGTTGAGCTCAGGTCACCTCCCCTGTATCTGCCTGGGTAACAATCACTTGAACCACATTACCTTTTGGGATTTTAATATCTTCAACCTTCAGTTTATCATTCAACATCTTGCCAGAGTAAAAGAAACGCTGTCTAGAAGGCTCTATCTTTTCCATCTCGAATAAACGCTTTTTCACTTTCAGCATGGAATCAGTAGTTCGTACTTTCAGTTTAATGTCTTTGTTTGTCGACGACAAACGGAATTTTATCACAGTCTCAACGCCCGGTGGGTTACTTGCATCAGCGTCCTGGCCTGACTCACTCTGACTGGTTTCCTCAATAAGGTTCATGGGTGAACCCAGCACGTACACTGGAAGCTGGTATCGGTTACCGAGTTCATCATAGCAGTCCATCAGTGTCCCTGGGTAAGGAAAGTAATCTCATATTTTTAATTACTTTACCTATCAATGACTATAAGTTCAATTTGACAAAGATTTATTTTTTTTGTAACGCAATGCATGACTAATAATTAGAAAGAATTCAAACATTGAAAAGTGGCTAGAAAGCTTTGAAATTCTTTCATGTTGTATAAAACAGATCATTTAGTTATTTCAAACCCTCTTGACTTATTATTTTGTTTCCTATGCTAAATTCTTAAAACCTCACAATTTTATCAATAGAAAACTAGAGCTTTGTCACATACGTGATGAATACCCCCACATGCCGCATTGACACAGAATATTTTGCATGTTGTCTTCACAAAAAACAGCGGACACCATGCTCAATGTTTAAAACGCACTAAGTGACCCTGTGACCTAGTTTTTGACCCGGCATGACCCATATTGGAACTTGACCTAGTCATCATCTAGATACAACATCTGACCAAGTTTGGTGAAGATCGGATGAAAACAACTCGAACTAGAAATGGCGCGGCAGAGGCCGACGAGTATCCCCACGCTGCATGTTTGACCCAGGGGCGCCCCAGGGTTGGTAATGGGACCATGCATAGTTGAGATTGACCGTATTGTCATAAGAGAAGTTCAGTATCAATTAGAAGTGAATCAGTGTAGAAATGAAGAAGTTAAGTAAAAGACAATTTTGGGTGGGTGTGGTCTATGTGGGCGGGGCGCCCGAGGGTTGGTAATGGGGCTTTGCATAGTTGAGATTGACCGTATTGTCATAAGAACAGTTCAGTATCAATTAGAAGTGAATGGGTGTAGAAATGAAGAAATTATAGTAAAAGGCAATTTTGTGTGGGTGTGGCCTATTTGGGCGGGACGCCCCAGGGTTGGTAATTGGGCCATGCATAGTTGAGATTGACCGTATTGTCATAAGAGAAGTTCAGTACCAATTAGAAGTGAATCAGTGTAGAAATGAAGAAGTTATAGTAAAAGGCAATTTTGGGTGGGTGTGGCCTTTGTGGGTGGGGCGCCTCAGGGTTGGTAATGGGGCCATGCATAGTTGAGATTGACCGTATTGTCATGCATAGTTGAGATGTTCAGTATCAATTTGAAGTAAATCGGTGCAGAAATGAAGAAGTTAATGTAAAATAACATAAAAAATGAGTGAAAATCTCTGACCCGGCCCCGCCACAACCCCCATAACTTTTGACCCAGGGGTCAGATCAAAATTCCAAATAGTGCAGGGTCGCACATATGCTCATAGCTACCATGTGTGTAAGTTTCAAGGTTTTAGTGCTTATAGTGTAGGAGGAGATAGTGGCCAGGACGGACAGACGGACGGCGGAGATAACCACAATATCCCCACGCTTTTCAAAAAGCGTGGGGATAATTAGAGAGCGGACACTTAATACGGACCGACCGACAGACCAACAGACCAACCGACAAGCTCATTCCTATATACCCCCCTAAACTTCGTTTGTGGGGGTATAATGAATATATTTTACTTGCAGAACTCTTTGAATAGCTAAGCTGGTTAAATCTTTAAATATACGTTAAGAATTATCCTTGTGAATTTTATTATATATATATATATAAGTTTATAGATCAGGAAAGGTAACATTTAGTCATGATCAAGATAAATTTTACAGCACTGGTCTCAATGGATATGTGGTTTTAAAAGTTCATGAAGAACCCTTCATAGAATAATCATCATGATTTTATTAGTATTACAAAGATCAACATTTCTGGACTTGCCATGTGGTAAAGTTATACTGGCTCCATCTATGATTGCCTGAGCAAGGGCATGATCGCCAGTCTCCAATGCATATGCAGCAGCTTTCAGTGCATCCCATATCTCTTTGCGACCTTCAAAAGCAGGGGCTGTATCCCAGAATTCATCACGTTTACTGCGCAGCTGACCTTCAGTCAGGGGCACATCACTTTTCCATTTTGGTTTCTCTGGTCGAAGTGGCTGATTTCTCCCTAAAGAAACTGGAAACAAAATACACCTTTTAATCATAACGTTACAGAACTACAATATTGACCTGACTGAATTTGTTTCAATGAATATGGACTTAAACACAATCTGCAAGTGACAAGCAAAAAGTGTCAGGCAAATTCTTTTGCAATACAATTATTGACAGCTTCTTATTTAGAGAACTTCAGCTCATTTCTCCACACACTCTCAAAACTTGTTAGTTCATACTGTTGTCACCCCTATTCTCAAATAATTTAGAGTTTTTTATGGGCTGATCACATGTGACGTCCCAACTCCAACCCTAAACAAACTGGTCATATTTATATTGTTTTTAAATAATGTTTATATGAAGTCGTGCTTTACATAAATGAATTAAATGAATGTATATTTTGCAGATACAATTAAATTGGTGCTTGTCATTCGCTGAAAATTCACTGTATGCTGAACATTAAACCAACATCTAATCACAGAAACTACAGGATTACACGAAGAAATTATATTACATAAAGTCTTGGATTTTCAGAAAATCATCAAGCAAAGCCTGGTAGTTTGTTTTTATGAATTCAAAGTGGAATAGCTCATGGTAATATCACATGTTGGTGTAAAACTACATATTCTTCAAATACATGTATACAAAATATTTGGGCTTTTTTGTGCATTTTTAATCAGGGTTTTGGTTTGCAGCACATTTCTCAGGAAACAACTTCCCCTTTTTTTCAAAATTCTGCTTCATAGTTAAGTTTAAACTATTTACTTTAGCTTGATTGCATAGAAAGCCTAAGGCATATTTGAAACACTCTCAAGTCTGTTTCCTGGGACTAGAACCAGTATTTGTTGTCTATGGGGGAAATCTGAAGAATGCTCCCACAGTGGGGATCAAACCTGTGACCTCCCAATCAATCGCTAGACAGACACCATATCCATTACACCATATTATTATATTCAACCTGAACGTTTCAATTTTCTCAAATTTTACAAAATAAACTTATTTGGTTGTAAATGGTGCATTTATGCATTTATTTTGTCAATTTCACATCATTTCATGAAAAATAAATCAAAGCATAGATTGAAGTTTATTTATTCTTGACATTATTGACATTCAAAAAGTTTTCTTGATAGCCATCATAAAAATAACTCAGGTTAAACTATCCAATTAAAACGCAGATACTTCACATCAAACTGTGGAAGGATGAAGGCTTCCTTTTACAAAACATGCTTGCATCAGAGGGTCTTGACTAGAAATTATTCTTGCAGTGATGTTGTTTAAAGACAACATTTGCACTATATGTTCTCTACACAAGTGAAGCAGAGTATATGTATCGATAGAATAATACATTACAGTGCACAGTGTCTTCGCTCGTTATAATGTTTGAAGATTTAGTCCAGGGGGGATATGAGTTTTTTGTAATAAAATAATATGGTATTGCAATGTTTAATTGAGCAACGTATGTGCTAGGCTGAATTTTTTTTTTAAAGCATGGTCAAATTCTGATTAGGGCTAATGACGCTCGATTGGTCATTGTCGGTTTGGGTACTACTTACATGTACCCCGGGTACTCTTAAGTTTACTTACATGTACCCAAAGGGCCAGATAAGATGCATGCTTGCGTAAAATATGCATAAAAAAAATAAATAAGCATTACTTAAAATTTTGTTGAGTAAAAAAAATCCTGGCTTAATTCTGATTACGCATCATGTGTAATTTCAATGCATATTAGCTGTTTATACATGCATGTAAAGCCATGTAAACATGACTGGTTCCCGTCATTGTTTCCACACCGGTAAACACGTAGTGACTTCACCATCTATGTATAGAATGTGGTTCCTAACCTAATTTACTCCTCAGTCAGAACAGTATCATTTCATTTTGGCCCACAATAAAGGCTGATGTTGACACGACAGACTCCCTGCTGCATTGTTGAGAATCGATATACACTTATGGTGAAAACATTTGACATCACATTCAATAAAACCTGAATCGCCCAACTTCAAGCATATAATTTCTGCTATCAGTTAATCTCTTGTGTGGCACTATGGAAAAACATTTTTTTTTCAAGCTTTTTTTAAATGGCAGCCGAAATACACATATAATAAACAAGTTTTGTGGGCCAAGCTTAGAAGATTTGATCGTGTCTGTACAGTGTGTGCTAAACAGTGGCTTGCAAAATCAAGACAGAAAAGAGATTAATGGCTGCCTATAAGCCAATTGCAAAAAAACAGAAAAACTGTTAAATAAAACAAAAACGGATTGCTTTAATGTGTACAAGACTGCTTGTTATAGCCAGTTAACACTACATGTACAATTTATTATTAATTCTGATCCTTTGAACATAAATACTCCTTAAATTTAGCGGATTTTGATTTTTACTCATCGATTAAAAAATTCATGAGTGCAATACCCCTCGGCTGAACAAATTATCTGGAGCTCTGCATGTACCCCGGGTGTACACGGTAAATATACATAAACGTACCCAGTCGATATTAGACAGTACACAAGTTGTATTCCCGCCCAAAATCCGATGTCGTAAAACGCGCTACCGATTTCCATAAAACAATATTGTTTATCTTAAACAAACTTCTCTTAAATAAAGCTGCATCAACATGCTTTTTGAGTATGAGTTTCGATGATATAGAGGCCATTTAACAGGAAATTTACATAAATGTGAACATGATTAATTTAAAAAATAGCCGACAACGACCGATTGAGCGTTAAAATTCCCAGGTACGTTTTAGTATATTGACCGTACCCGGGGAACATGTAAGTATACTTAAGAGTACCCAGGGTACATGTAAGAAGTATCCGAGCCGACAATGACCAATCGAGCGCTAATGACACTTTGAAGGAATCTCTCCCATTACAGTTTTATCTTCAGAGTTATCAGTTGTTTGGACCCACTAATATCTATCCAGTGCTCCAGCTAGGCCTAAATCGAAGGGCGCCGCGCCCTGCCCTCCCGAACCTCCGCCCTGCCCCCCCCCGAACCCCCGCCCTGTCCCCCCTCTCAAAAAAAAAAAAAAAAAAAAAATTTTTTTTTTTTTTTTTACATACGATGCTGTCCGGTAATCTTGCGCAGTTAAGGGTCAATTGGTTTAAAAACATGTTCTTTTATAAATTGACAACATAATATCTAAATTTGTTATGAAGATAAGAAGTTCATGTGCTTATTAACACAAATATATCTGATTAATTCAGTGAAGAACTGTCCGAATTGATTTCAAAACAAACATGACTCACCGCATTTTCAAACTATCACAGTGTCCGGTAATCTTGCGCACTTGGTGTAACGACCGTAGGCAGAATTGTAGACATAATATGGTGTCCAATTATCGACAAAAACATTCCATTAGAGAATTATTTAAAAAATCAGTTTGTAAAACCATTCAAATTTAATGTGGATTAAAAGCTGTACTTCTGTTTCTTTGATGATGGTGGTGGCATTCCGCTGAGTGTAGCAAAATAAACATTAAAATTTTTTATACATTGATTTCTAGCGTGAAAAAATGTGTATGCATAACAGGTTTAATTTTACCAAGATCATGCATGCTTCCATAGTTTACAAAAAATATCAAAACTAGGCCATTGCACATGCGGATATCATACCAAATGTGGTTTAACAGAATGGCGGGAAATGATGACAATGTTGTCTGATTCGATATATTTTCAATGGTCGAAAATACCATAACTGATCGGATATTGTGCAATGGATTGCTAATTACACGTTGGATTTATCTATTCTTGATTTAAAATATGAAAACACTCAAGAATGCAAGGAATTCGTGATTCATGTCGAATTTATCGTAAGTATGTCAGTGTTTACGATACATGTACAATGTACAAAGATGATGCAACCGGTGTTAAAATGTAATAATTACATTTTTATTTGCATGGAATACGAACATTTTAAATCCGTTAATTCTTAAAAATGTGAAATTTCATCTTCCATCACTAAAGAAAACCATTCTTCGTCGCAACTGCGGAGTGCGCAAGATTACCGGACGCTCAAGATTACCGGACTTAACTGTATGATAATTCATAAATCTCTTATTTCATTGTAATTATTTTAATCCTCATTGTTGACATTATATTTGAATGGTTTAATAATAATGGGAATAATACAATTATTTATAATATATAAATTAAAATGCAATAGGAATCATTCCAGAAACACCTGCGCGCTCGAACGTGCCCTTTTCACAAAATACTGCGCGTCGAAAGTGCGCTTTTGACAATATACTGCGCGTCGAAAGTGCCCTTTTGACAAAAAAAGCCCCCCTGCCCTTTTCAAATCCTAGCTGAAGCACTGCTATCTATCTATGCATACTGCCATGCGCCTTTTAGAGCATTATAGGCAGATATGGGCATTATCGAGTACGTTTCCTGGGAAAGAACCAGTACTTGGTCACAGTTGGTGTCTATACTAGAGGAGATAATGAGAATGCTCTGTGAGTAAAATAGCTTACTCTTCCCAAAGGGCCATGTTTCACTATAGTTTATATCTTTGAACATCTGATATAAGCGGATAGTTAAGGGGCCAAGCACTATGTTTATAACATGATTGTGATAATGATGCATGATGTTTTTATTGTGCATGATTACAATGAATAAGATAAATAACAATGGAACAGCTGAGAGGTGAAAATGGGCAGTTAAGTGAAGTTGTTTTACATCTATTGGACTGTCATAGATTGACCTACTTCCTGCTACGTCTGATGACTCTCTGGAAGAATGGTCCCTGTGCCTGTGTCTACCAAAACACCCTCCCATTGTAACAAGAGGGGTTTGGAATCTTCTCAAAATAGGATGTTGACAGATTCTCTTTTCCTGGCTTTTATGACGTCACTTTGGAATCGAATAAGTTGACACTTCTTCAATCATGTCTTAAGTGAACTTAAAGAATATAAAATAAATTAAGAAACACGTAAAAAGATGCAAATAATTTCGATTTGCTGAGCACATAATCACATAACGTTTTTTTCCATTTATATTTGCTGCCGAATGAAAAGATGGCGGCCTCCATGGCAAGTTATGTCGAGAATTTTATTTCTGGTTTTGACGATTCTGCGGCAAAGTTGATTGCAAAACGTAAGATATTCCACTATCTAATTAACGTCATTGAAAACGTTAATTAAGAGCGATCTGTTAAATGTTTTGTTGGATGTAACTGTTAAAAATCGCCCTACTGTTTCAAAGGATGCAATTCGTACACGACCTTAATCATAACACCAACAATAACGAAAAGTCACCAATAATCTTTTTCCGATAAAGTACTTACACCTATCGGCTTATGCTGAAGTGCTTTCCACAGGCCATTACGCGGTCCCTTGCTGGGGTACTGGAATTTTATATTGAGGAGACAAGAGTCAGCAGGGCGCTTTATAATTTACTGATTCGTTTTTTTTCAATTACTGCAACTAACCGCACAGGGATCTTTAAGAAATATACTTTAGTTTAACATATATATTTGTAGTATGTAGAGTATTTTTCTTGAATATCCCTGTGACTAACCATTCTTAAGATCAAAGCAATATTGACTTTGCTTTATATTTCGAGAGCCGATTTATGATCCTCCTTTATCAGTTTATGATAACATGTATCTCTTTTCTCAACTAAAGAGTGTCTTTTTATTGAAAAATCGAGATTGTAGGACAAACGGCAACCAGACAATCGGCAACCCAGTGTTTTTTTGCATACGCGGACAGTCAGCACCCTGTAAATTTGTCGACCTGGACAATCAGCACCCGATTTAATTGTAAACACTGACAAACAGCACCCTATTTAAAGTCCCCGGTCATAGCTTTATATATGGACAGTCACAGAATCGTAAGAAATTGTGTTTTTATTAATGATATTACTGATAATCCGGTTGAAATCGGTTGAAAACCAACAATATAGAGATTTTAATTTTGGGGTCGACTACGGTCAAGTACAAAAACGTTAATATAAATAATGCCTGACGGACATTGTGATAAAAAGTACCATCTCCGTGTATTGTGGTGTTTTCAAATAACATATTGTATACATGTACATATATTTTGTTTGGGTAATGGTGAGGTTGATCGACCGCGCTTGGAAGTAATACATCGGATGCACCTGTTTTAATTTTAAATCAATTCACGCTTGTAATTGATTAAAACAAGCGATAACGGTTAAACTTTCGTTAACAAAATTTGCAAATTCGGAATAAAAACGGTGAAACGAAACGTATTTGTAAATTGTGACAACAAATAGCGGTAATTACGGGGATAATTAGTTGATAGCGATTAAATAATTATTTCATCAAGCAATGTTCAACGCAATCTAATTGCAGAAAACAAACAGCGTGAAAAACAAAACCAGTTGACAATATTCGCGGCGATTTTCAATAATGAAGATTAAATAATAATTTGCGAAAAAGAAATGAAGATCTAACAGTTACCCATAATTGGTAAAGCAATTGGGAGATTAAAGAAATTTTCTGAAATTTATCACTTCTGTCGGACACTGATTGAGAAAAACGCTCTCGGCCACGATGTTGCACAAGTTAATTGACGCGTGTATGCATACTAACACAATATCACGGAAAGAGAAAAATAATGCATTTAATGTCAACCGTACTTTCGTTTGACAACGGATCATTTTAATTTCCTGCAACGATATCTATTCATACGACACATGAACACTATATATATATATATTATAAATCCGATCTTAATAAAAGACAGTTCCGCTCGGTAAAATATCGAATATAGTATATATTTATTATAAACAACTGGTAACAAGATGAGTTGCAGATAATTAGTCAGTTACCACATTTTAACTAACTCTTTTGACCTGTTAATTCTTTTCAGCTCAATGTAAAAATTGTTTAGAGGTGTTATTTAACAAATTAGCAGATAACGTTAATCACTCCACACTTATATTATGTCACTATTATTTATTGTGCTGTAACATTCTGTTATGTTTATGCAATATCATTTTGGACTTGGACTTGGTTTGATGACATAATTAGTTCAACAAGGTGCTGACGGGCTTTATCGATCGCATTTAATCGCGTGCCGTTTGTCCGGGTATACAATTAAATCAGGTGCGGATTGTCCGGGTCGACAAATTAACAGGGTGCCGACTGTCCGCGTATGCAAAAAAACACTGGGTGCCGATTGTCCGTGTGCCGTTTGTTCGGATACCGAAAATCAATATTGGCCAATGAGAGTGCATGCTTTGCAGGGGTTGACAAATTGTTTTTCAGCAACTTGCCCTGCAGGAGGAGTAGCTAAGAATTTTCACTTGCCCTGCTAAAATATGTACTTCTGCAATTTATTGAAAAAATGCACTAAATCAGTAACTTATATGTGTTAGTGTGATTTTCTATTGGTTATCTTAAGACTTGTTAACTCATGAACTTCAATACAGTTAATAAACGGTTTTAACACACTTTTAACTTGTTTCTTTTTCATTTTGTCCTCATGATCACAATCATTATGATTATACTTTAGGAGTATTGGAGAGTCCGAAAGGCATTTTGTTAAACTCAAACAACACTCTGTGTGAACAAAATGCAGATTTCTCTTTGTCATTTTTGTCTATTAAAACTTGCCAATAGCCATGCTTTAAATCTAAAGATGTGAAGAATTTATACAAATTTTGAGCAGTATTAAAATACCGTATACCGTACTGTATAGGATACATTCACGGAACATATGGGAAGTGGCGCGTAATGGGAAACATGACTAATTTTAGCGCAGTGTGTAATAATCAACATCCGGTTATTTTAATCGCAGATTTAACATTGTTTTGTTTGGTTAAGATGTGTTAAAACTTGAAATTTTAATCTTTTCGGCCAGAAATGCTACTCGCCCTGCAGGACGAGCGTTGCCGGAATATTAACTCATCGGGAGCCAATTTCTACTTGTAATTACAAGCGGGAGAGTGGATTTGTCGAGCCCTGCTTTGCATGAGCTACGACACATGTAGCCTGAACTTGGCTGAAGTAAAATAATGCAGAAAACAAGATTGACGTAATTGCCATTACGTGTTTTATTTTGTGACAGTTTGTTGACTTTGTTTTCTACCATTCTGATCGGTCCCTACGGTGTACACCTCAATGCTGAAATCTCAGCAAGTTGCTAAGGAGACTGATGATGGCCACTGGGTGTAATCCTCCAGGAAAATGTTCCATTATGCATAAATATGGTCACAACATAATCATTTATTTTGACTCATAAAGCCTTTTAACAGTCAAATTATTGTTTAATTCTTTACACACAGTTTTAAATGTTTTGTGAATTCTTATATGAACATAATTTAATTTGTAAACTGAAACACTGAATTTTAATTTTAACATGACATTAGTAAATTCTGGCTTCAAATTAACAGCCCTTCATGTATTTCGTTTTGTTCCTCTGTTTAAATAAAAAGCGCGCGTAAATTATGCAGACATGTACAACGTCTTGAGGAAAGTGGGGGTGTATTTATTGTTGTATAAAAACTGGAACAGCTTTTTTTTAAATTGAATAGTCATGACGCACCAAATAATGTCAGAATAAATGTTACAAAAAAAAATAAACATATGGAGGGGGCTGCCCTACCTTCATGTAACCCAACCCTAACAGCCCCTGTGGAAAGCACTCTACTGGTACACGCAAAGCTCATTTTTAGTCTTTTAATCTGTTAAACTGCCATTAGTAAGCTATGCTGATAAAATTGTTTCATATGTCTATCGCAAGTAGTTGCAATAATTCGAGTCCCTATTACGGACCCTTTAGGTCGCTGGGAGGTGCAACTCCTAAAGTTTTTTTTTCATGTAAACTCGCCACCTGGAAGCGGGGCAGCACTTTCATCGGTAATATGAGCCACATTAACTATAATTTTCTAGCATAAAAAGATCATAAATATATTCCTAATGCACAAATTAAAACACTGTAATACATGATATGCTGTGCTCACAGAATAAAGGTATTATATGTAATTCAAGTTTCAAATACATGAACGGTTTATGAAAATTTGTAAGTTCTTCGACTTGCAATGGACAATGCCGAGTATTCTGATTTGAAAATATGCTTTACATTTACATCAACTCTACTCATCAGAATCCTCCGTAAGATATCGTGTCTAATCATCGTGAAACATTGAATATGTCCTGAACCTCTGATAGCTTAAGTTTTTTTTTATAATCAAGTTTTTGCTATGAGCATTTTTCCACAAAAGACACAAATTGATTTCGATATAAACATGTATTGTGTTTGTCACAATGTATTAGGTAGATTGAACATACAGTAATACTCTAAGATTTCGGACATTAAGTTTTCGGACATTCTATAAATAAGCAAATATAATTATTTTTCATGACTCTTAATTTTCGGACATACAGGATTTTGTCCATAATTAATGTCTGTTTATTTTCAGACAGTTTATTTTACAGCGCTATTCTACTGACTTGGGCCCTGTTTTCGTTTATCTTGTGACATTCCAATCATGGATTTTTACTGCCAGATTAAGGTTATAAAATCTGACAAATGCATGCCTGATGGCGATTGACCATAACATACGATTAATTGGTAAAATAACCATTTATACCGTTAGAGAATATTGGATTCACCCAACAGCATTTGAAACAGTGTCGTCCTATTATGGAAATAGAATGTTTTCTGTTTTTTGTTCAATTTTATTTCAGGCAAGAGCTAGCAAAGCTGAGAAGTAGTTGTTATTTTTTTAAGCAGAAAAAGATGACTTTATCACAAGAAAATTATTGTACATTAATTTATTGCTTTTATTTTGATATAATTGTTAATTATAATTTTCAGACACCTTAATTTTTGGAAACCTGTAATTTTTTCTTATTTTGTGTATGTAAATTTTCGGACATGAAAATTATTGTTTAATGTCCAAAAACTTAGAGTAATTACGGTACATGAGGCATAGTTTTTACAGTGTGCAATATTACCAGACCCATAAGATTACAGGCCATGAAGTACATAGATTGGGCTTTTGAGGCCCAAGTTTATTAATTACCTTTTTTTAAACATCTAGAAAACAATTGTTTGTTAATTACATTATATATCCTAAAGAATTATTTGCTATTTATTATATATAATTTTTATTTGTTTTGGAGGCACAATTTTATAATGTTAGAAAGTAATCTTGTTTTTTAGAAAATAATCTTGTTTTTTACTTCTGAACAGGTCACTTTACAACATAATGATGCACACTATGTATGTATTTCAGACTTAGCAGCTAAAGATGTTAGCTGGACAGAGATTATTGAAGATTTGGGGTTTGTATATGATAGCATGATTTAAAGTTTGATCATATAATTAAAAAAAATTGCTTTTGGTCACCTTGTCCTTTAACAGCATGTTTTATTTGTTCCACCTTATGCTTAGATAACAACGATTCCCTTGCTTTTTAATATAGTAAGTGCTAAATTCCCCATGGTTTCTTCAAATTTTAAGTTGTTTATACATACAAAGAAAACTTACTGTATTGTCAGCATTTTCAAGAAAATAAAATGAGGCAAAATTGGGTAATACAAAAAAAAACACAGCCTAGAAGAGTAGACAAAATTTCATTTTTATGATGCCTCAACGGAGTGGGAGGCTGTTACCCATCAGTTGATATGGACCTCCGAGCCTAACCTCCTCTTTAACTATTGGATAGATCGTGCTCAACAATGGGATGATCTTAATGTGTTGATTATTGTTAAGAAATGAACTGGGCTGCAATGTGCTTTGGCAGAATTATGGTCCATCGTCTGTTTTTCACATTGAGAAGCTTTCAAAAAAACTTCTTTAACCACTAACATCTGAATTAGTGCTAACCAAGACATTTTGTGTGTGGCAAAGCCAAGTTTTGGCATAATAATGGCCTTTTAACTGTTTCTCAACTAAATAATATGTTATCCCAATAGTGTGTTCTTTCAATTCCTCTTTATCATGAAAGTTTATCTAAGGGCAAATTTTGCGGAAACTTTCACAGCTTAATGACCATAACGTGTAGATGATCATTAAGAAAGGAATTTGGACGGTAACTATTTTTTGCTGAATTATTTATCTTCGTCTTCTGGGCCGCTGAAGATTATATGAGTTGTGTTCTGAGAAAACTGGGCATAATTCATGTTCTGAGACAAATCCACTATATGAGTCGTGTTCTGAGAAAATGCATGTGCGTAAAGTGTCGTCCCAGATTAGCCTGTGCAGTCTGCACAGGCTAATCAGGGACGACACTTTCCGCCTTAATTGGATATTTGCTAAGAAGAGACTTCATTTAAATGAAAAATGTCATTAAAAAGCGGAAAGTGTCGTCCCAGATTAGCCTTTGTGGACTGCACAGGCGTATCTGGGACGACACTTTGCCCACATGCATTTTCTCAGAACACAACTCATATAGTGGATTTGTCTGTGTCCAAACATGTGTTTGGGGGCCTCAATGTCTGTTACACAATTCTAGTTCTTTTATAAATCAAATAATCACATGACTGTACAATGTTTTTTTGGGGGGCACAAGTTTGGACAAACATTCAGCTACATTCCAATCTCAAAAAGTGTATAATTTTCCAAATGACTGCCTAAAATTCCCAATAGAAGGTTTAACAAAAAATTCAATTGCAACATTAAGCTCATTTTCTAGGCAGCTCTATAAGTTAAACCATAGTAAATATATGGTATTAAAGGGGCCTTTTCACAGATTTTGGCGTGTTTTGAAGTTTGTCATTAAATGCTTTAAATTGTTAAAGGTAAACATTTAATTTTAAAAGCTCCAGTTAAAAATCAAAAATAAAATTTAAAAAAAGGAAAATAGGTAGCCCGCAGTAGGGCTCGAACCTGTGACCACCGGAATCCTGAAGTAAAAACGCATTAGCCAACTGAGCTATCCTGCCAAGCATACATAAGATCCGTATTTTGTACCTTATATAGGCAATCTTCGTAGTTTCACAAATTAAAACGACAACAACAGAACTCTCCAAATTATTCAATCGTTTCGCGTTGCAACGCTTTATAATTTTTAGGTTTTTAAATCGTCAAAAGATGCATATAATGGCTATATTAGACCATGGCAAATGTTCAGTAATACTTTTTCCTCACAAATATTTTACCTAAACAGAAAATTTGCGAATCTGAAACAACTTTTTTCAATTTTGTCAATTTACCAAACCGAGAAAAGATCCCTTTAAAACAATTTTATTCTCATTTAAAAGTATTTTTATGCAACAGTTTCACCAATTTCCCCAATTTCCAAATGCAAAGAGCTGCGGCCATATTTTCGAAATGGTAAGAAAACACTACAATGTCACTGTATATATTTGCATTCCAGTCAGTACCTTACAAGTCCCACCACCAGCACCAGAGCTAGGGCAACACGGCTGATTGCAGACATCCTTCACTACATTCCAAATGATCTGCTTACAGAGAAGGAGGGTAAACAAATAACCAGAAATCTAAAACCATGACTCTTTCATTAATGTTATCGTTATCAAAATTTTTAAATGTAAATATATATGCAGTCATTCTCTTAAAATCATAATTTAAATAGATATATCTGTTGATAATGTTTTCCACTTGCAGTACAAGTTGAGGTGTCTAAGGGATTTTTAACCATTTATAAAAAATTCTAACTTATTTGAAAGCTTTAATTATTTATTGTAATTTATTGACAGCTTAATAAAACAGTTTAATAAAATTAATTTGGATACAATTTCTGTGTGTCATGCCTTGATCACTTGCTGGTTAACCCTTTCCCATTCAGATGCAAAGTGAAAATGGCAAATGTGCAAACAGCATAAAACCAGAACAGCCTGCGAGTAAATAGCAGCCTGTTCAGGTTTTATGCTGTTTGCTGCTCATCAGTATCCAAGGGTTAGAAATGGAGCCTGTAAAATTTGAATCTAGTAAGAATGGTCTTTAATTAAATTTAACTTTCTGAGGGACTACACATGCGTCAAAATACATATCTAAGTTGTAAAGGGTTATACAGCTGCTACATATGCAGTATCCACATGTATCTGTTTAAACATATATTTATTGAATTTATCTACAAAAATCTAGAAATGACCAATATTATTTTTGTACTTATGTTATTAATATTTCTTCAATTGATGGTTATTATCTAAAAGATCTAGCAGCACTAAATATGCTCTCTTGTCTGTAGCTTGGACGACATGTTAAGTTCGCCAGGTGAGCAATTTTGGTTGTTCCGACTCTCTAGTCATCTGTGTTTTCAGTGAACTTGTTGATCACCTACATCTGTGAGAAACTGAAAGACCACCACTCACTCCAACCTCCTGCATTATATGGCCTCCTGGCACTTGTAAGTACATATGAGCTACTTTTTGAGAAAATGGGGTTTAATGCATGTGCATATTTTTATGCCCCCGGTAGGGTGGCATATAGCAGTTGAACTGTCCGTCAGTCTGTCCATCCGTCTGTCCGAAAACTTTAATATTGGCCATAATTTTTGCAATATTGAAGGTAGCAACTTGATATTTGGCATGCATGTGTATCTCATGAAGCTGCACATTTTGAGTGGTGAAAGGTCCAGGTCATCCTTCAAGGTCAAAAGTCAACAAATACAATCCATGGGAAGTAATAAGCTTAAAAAGGGGGACAATTTCTAAACCTGCCAAATGATATATTGAAATTGTATTTCAAAGCGGCGGAATAGGGGGCATTGTGTCTCTGACAAACACATCTCGTGTTTTATACTAGATAAGCCTTTGCAGTCCGCACAGACTAATCAGGGGCAACACATTCCGGCTTAAATGGATTTTTCACCAAGAAGAGACATCCTTTAAACAAATAAATACCATAACAGCAGAAAGTGTTGCCTCTGATTAGCATGTGCAGACTGCACAGGCTAATCTTGGATAACACTTTACACACATGCATAAAGCCCGGTTGTCCAAGAGCATGTATCATATTTATTGGTGCAAAACTTCTACATGTCTATATCTGCTTTAAAGATAATTACTTACATACATTTACAAAAAACAAACAACAACAACAACAGTGTGTTAAGAAAATGGCATATTTGTGTATGTTCACATGTATGACTCTAGGTTCTGTGTGTATTGTCCTGTATTTCAAAGGCCATGGGTTACTTGCGATTGTAGTTTAATGCTAGCGTATTGTAATTATATTTTCTCTATTGTTTCTGGAATTTTAGTATTCGTTTATTCCATCCATAGTGTTGAAAGTTATTCTTCCCATCTTCTTGAAATTGATCTTGAAATTATCGATAAGTGGGTCTTTAAAAGCATTTTTTAGCACATCTATTTTTTGAAAAAAAAATCACCTTGGCGTTGGCGTCTGCGTCGGCGTTTGGTTAAGTTTTGTGTTTAGGTCCACTTTTCTCATAAAGTATCAAAGCTATTGCATTCAAACTTGGTACCCTTACTTACTATCATGAGGGGACTGGGCAGGCAAAGTAAGATAACTCTGGCGTGCATTTTGACAGAATTATGTGCCCTTTTTATACTTAGAAAATTGAAAATTTGGTAAAGTTTTGTGTTTAGGTCCACTTTATCCCAAAGTATCAAAGCTATTGCTTTCATACTTGCGACACTTACTAACTATCATAAGGGGACTGTGCAGGCAAAGTTATGTAGCTCTGACTGGCATTTTGACAGAATAATGGCCCCTTTATACTTAAAAAATTGAAAATTTCATTAAGTTTTGTGTTTTGGTCCACTTTACTCCTAAAGTATCATTCATAGCTATTGCTTTCAGACTTGGAACACTCGCAAACTATTATAAGGCGACTGTACATGACAAGTTGCATAACTCTGGTTGTCATTTTACAGAATTATGGCCCTTTTTTGACTTAGTAACTTTGAATATATGGTTAAATTTTGTGTTTACATCCACTTTACTTCTAAAGTATCAAGGCTATTGCTTTCAAACTTCAAATACTTTCATACTATCATGAGGGTACTGTACTTGGCTAGTTGAATTTTACCTTGACCCTTGAATGACCTTGAGAAATTGCCATGACTTCGTTATTTATGATCAGATTTGATTGATACTTTGACAAAACAACTCTTACCTGACATACTACAATTGACTCCACCCAAACCATCCCCCATGCCCCCCCCCCCAAAATATTTTTTTTATTTTTTATTTTAAAGATCATCTTCTAAATGACCACACCCTCACACTATACCCCCGCGACCACCCCCAATTTTTTTTTTTGAAACATGGTTAAAAAACAAAAATATTGATTTTTTATTATTTTATTTTTGAAAGACCGTCCAACTACCGGTATCCCATGCAAGAATCCCCCCCTCCATTTTTTTTAATTGTTGAAGTATTGAGATATGTCCCTTTAGAAAGAAAAATAGATGAGCGATCTGCACCCGCAAGGCGGTGATCTTGTTTTATAAAAAGCAGCAAATAATATTTTGGATGATTGTGTCGTGTTTTATTTTTTAATCAGTGTAAAGCCCCTCATCTGAGCAGTGAGGACTTGTCAATGGTATGCCACCAAATATTTACGGAGGTCAACTGCCAGAGCCTGGCTCAGGGGGATAGAAGGATCGTCTTCAACCTGTTCTATGCTCTACTCACGACACGACTTAAAGGTGAACTCTTTGTGAAAAAACATAAAAAAACTTCTTTATTGGCTAAATCAATATTAACATAAAATGTATTGTGTAGTATTTCATAAAAAAGATAAACAACATATATAGGATGTGGCAGGAGTTGTCATGTCGTACCATATTTTAGTAAACAAGTTCAGGAATTTTGTAAGTAAGCGAGTCTTTGGTCGAGCTTACTAAAGAATTTCCTGGACGAGTTTAATAAAATATGGTATGAAATGATAACGAGTGTCAGATCTTTTTTTATGTCCCCCACTATAGTAGTATTGTTTTTGCCCTGCCTGTTGGTTGGTTGGTTGGTCTGTTTGCGCCAACTTAAACATTTTGCAATAACTTTTGCTATATTGAATATAGCAACTTGATATTTGGCATGCATGTGTATCTCATGGAGCTGCACATTTTGAGTGGTGAAAGGTCAAGGTCATCCTTCAAGGTCAGAGGTCAAATATGTATGGCCAAAATTGCTTATTTTATGAATACTTTTGCAATATTGAAGATAGCAACTTGATATTTGGCAAGCATGTGTATCTCATGGAGCTGCACATTTTGAGTTGTGAAAGGTCAAGGTCGAGGTCATCCTTCAAGGTCAAATATATGGGTCAAAATTGCTCATGTAATGTCACTTCTGCAATATTGAAACTAGCAATTTTATATTTGAAATGCATGTGTATCTCATGCACATTTTGAGTGGTGAAGGGTCAAGGTCAAGGTCATCCTTCAAGGTCAAACGTCATATAGGGGGACATTGTGTTTCACAAACACATCTTGTTATCACATGCTCATGAGCAAATTAAATAAATATTTACGCAAGCATAATGATAAATCCCGAATGTTGTTTACATATTGTGACGTGATTTGATGTTGCAACGTCATTTCAGCAAAATAACAAAATGCGATTGGTCAATCGAACAAAAACTATGCCAATGAAAAAGCTTAAAAAGTATATTACACATGTGCAAGATAGAAATATTCGTAATGGTTATATTACATGGGAAACAGGGTATGGCATTTGATAAAACAGCCATTCACATTTTTACAAATGATTATAGGTTACTCTTTTTACAGGGGCTTTTTGGTCATATTAGGGGCTGTTATTTGGCCACTTTCAATAACAAAAGTATATGTTTTTCCCTTTTGACTATTAAAAATTATCAAATAAAGGTTCAATTTTTTTTATTTGCAAACAAAATGCAACAAAATTTCCCTATGCAGCTCTTAGGGTTAAACTTGAGTAAATATATAATAGAATTATTTTTTGTCTCAATTTTGAAGTATCAGTTAGCAAAAAACAAAATAAACCAATTCGCCCATTTTAGTCAATACATGTACAAAAGTTACCAATCAAAAGGGACCCAACCTTATTCCCAAATGGTGGAGAAAAAAAAACAATGCCTAAGACAAGTATATTGGTAATTATTACATTATGTTGTTTTAAGTTACAATATTTGTATGCTACAGATGTCCAGAAGCTTGGAGGAGACTTTATCATTGGCTTCATTCAGATGATGGACTCCGAGAAAGACCCTAGAAACCTTGTCATTTCCTTCGCATGTGCCCAGATTATCATCAGAAACATCCCTCTTGGAGCATTTAAGGAGGAAATGTTTGAAGTCGTGTCCTGCTACTTCCCAATAGATTTCTCTCCAGTATGTATAACACTTATAACTTTCTAGGCATGCTATTATGGTATGATTCTGGTTATGAGCATAGATATGAGTAATTTTAATTGGGGTACAATTTTAGTTTACATAAAAATATGCAAGAATTTCTATTGAAATCATCTTGATGAATACAGTTTATGTGTATCCATTTGTAGCTCACAAAAACTTGTATTTAATTAAAAACTGATGACTTTGATAAATGATTTCATTTGCTTAAAAAAAAAGAAAATAAAAACAACTCCTTGTAGTAAGATTTTGATTAATTTGTGGATGTTACAAATATTTATTGATCATATTTGGTGATGACATTTTGCTGAGGTCCAACCGGCTGATGTTACTTTCTTTCCAGTCCCTGTGTATCAATGATTCTGTTCTCTTTTTACTAGTCCCAGACTGATCCCAGCGGTATCAAGAAGGAAGATCTGATTCTCGGTCTGCGTGCGTGTCTTGCAGCCAGTCCACTGTTTGCAGAGTATTGCCTCCCTTTGTTGATGGAGAAACTTACCTCCGAGCTGAAGAGCGCCAAAATTGATGCTCTGGAGACTTTAGTCAGTGAAATCCCAATCTATATACATATAAATGAGTTGCACTTTAGGAAAATGGGGTTAAATGCATATGCAGAAGTGTCATTCCAAATTAGCCTGTGTATTATGCACAGGCTAATAATCAGGAACATCACTTGTTGCCTAGTCTAGATTTTTGTTTAGAAAAGATATCCATCAAATGAAAAACAATTGGAAAGTGTTGTACCTGATTAGCCTGTGCAGACTGCACAGGGTTATGAGGTACAATAGTTTACCCACTTAAATTAATTCTGAGTTTCTTAGAGCACGGCTCAAAGATATGATTTAAGTTTTAAACCATGTTTTCCGAAGGAAAAAACTGGTTATTAGATTGGCGAATGTTGGCGGGCGGGCTGGCGGGCGGGCGGAACAAGCTTGTCAGGGCCATAACTTTGTCGTTCATTGTGATCATTTTGCACATTTGTTCACCATCATTTGACGGTGTGTCGCGCGAAAGAATTACGTCAATATCTCCAAGGTCAAGGTCTGGTTATAATATTGCTTGTAGTAGGAGACCAGAACTAATATAACCTAGGAATCAATTCAGGAATATTCTGTTAAGAATACAAACACACAATTTCAGATTTCATCAGATACGACCTGGTGCTGTACATGAGAAGACATACCAATAGTTATCATTTATAAGAAAAATTATTGTTCTTATTGATCAAATTATTTTAGTGAAATTACCATGTTACAGGCTGCATGTGCAAAGACGTATGGGGCGAACAACTTGTACGAGTTCCAGAGTGCATTCTTCTCCTCCATAAAGAAAGAGGTAAACTTTGCTTCTGGGAACAGTTATCATATATTTTTATGCCCCTGGTAGGGTTGCATATAGCATTTGAACTGTCAGTCTGTCTGTCTGTCTGAAAACTTTTACATTGCCCATAACATTTGTAATATTGAAGATAGCAACTTGATATTTGGAGCTGCACATTTTGAGTGGTGAAAGGTCAAGGTCATCCTTCAAGGTCAAATGTCAAAAAGAATAATCAAAGTGACACAGTAGGGGGTATTGTGTTTCTGACAAACACATCTCTTTTTTGATTATGTATGTCAATTTGTAGTCCTGCTTTATGAATAAAAAGCAAAACAATTTGATGATTCAAAACTAGTTGCCAGATACAAAACAAGTCACCATTTAGCAGCGACCATATATGATTTTGACTTGATGGTCTGAGACACAAAAGGGTTTCCTAAAAATTGAAATTACTAGCATTCAATCAAACTTTTTTTAATCTTATCAAAAATTGTTATCTAGGGTTATACAAATCTGTGCAATCAGGATGGTTTGAAAATGACAAACAAGTTACAAGCAATTGATAATTGGAGTGTTTTTTTTTTCCAAAATTGTTTCCATATTGGCTTCATTAGGTTTAGTTTTAACCTATTGATTTTAGCAGAATTTCATCTAAAGCCTATGGATTTTAAAAACAAAACTTGAGCCCATTTCTAAGGTAGATCCAGTACTTGGTGTCTATAAGGTGTGGATCAAACCCGTTTCATCCCAGTCACTTTGTGGACACCTTATCCACTATGCCGTGGTGACCTTAAAGGGACATTTTCACAGATGTTTTGAAATTTCTCATTTAATGCTTTAAATTGATAAATGTTAACATGGGAACAAAGAGTTTGAGTATTATATAAAACAAAAATAAAGTTAATGAAAGAAAAAAAGAAATCCACATCTGGGCTCAAACCACTGACCTTTGGAGTAAAAGACTATCGCTTAAACCACTCGGCCATATGTGCTGACATATTACTCAAGGTATTTTATACAGTATAATAAGCAATCATCATAATGTTGCAAATTATAATTATAACAACAGAACTTTTTGAATTATACATTCGTTTGCGTTTGTTATGCTTTATAATTTTCAGGTTTTTAAATTGTCAAAAGATGCATTTAATGCATAACTTAGAGCATGGTTAATGTTCAGTATTACTGTTTCCTTGCACAAAACATCAACAGTCTGTAAAATCTCAGGTGTTCCTGTCTGGTGACCCAGCCGTGGAGACTGCCGCACTCTCTGCACTCACTTCCCTGGTGACTGCCATTGCAACGGGTGTAACCACGGTAACCTTACATATGCAAACACTTGAATGTGATATTGAAATGAGTTTTGTCTGTAAGTATTATTTTTCTTAAGTATTTAGAGAATTTTCATATTGCATAGGTAGCAAAATAAACCTTGAGCACAGTGTGGTAAAAACTTATATTGTAAATATGAAGAAAAAAAAAGCACCACATATAAATACACTTATTTGTCCACTCAGGTGTCATGGTCTTGTGTAAAACAATTGGCAGAACAAATATTTAAAGCAAGTATAGAAAGATAAGTTTGCATGTAAATGTGTTAGTGCTTAAAAAATCTTTTATATTTAGATATGAGCTTGATTGATTTTTTTAAATTATTGTGTTGTGAATAAATACTACACAAAACAGTAAATCTAGCGAGTGAAATATAAGCAAAAGCTTTCATAGTAATACAGATTTAGACTAGAGACTAGTTTGTATTGAATTAGAGTATATTTTTTTGTTTACAGAGTAACAAACGCCATAGTTTGGAAGGTTTTGTGGATGAGATATTACAAGGTAAGCTATTCCAACTTTCACCAATTGACAGTGTGCAATGGAATATACCATTTTGCCTACATATGTAAAAGCCAGTCAAATGCTATTTGCTATGATCAATGTTTGTGAATTTTGATCAAAACAAGTTAATCTATAAAATGTGTATCAATAGTTTGTAGATGCAACATTCTAAATACCTTTTTTTACTAGGATTTTTTAGTTTTTGATGACAACAACTTTTTGTACCCAGAGTGTAAGAACCACCTCCTTCAACCAGAGCTGATGCTGATGTTGTCCACTGGGCGTCTGCTGCAATCTGTTGCCATGGCAACCAGCCAGTCATGTGACCAGGTTGTTAGGGCAGTGATGCCCTTGCTGGTTGACACGTTCAATAAACAAACGCAGTCCACTCCCAAACACAACGTTGTCCTGGTGGTCAATGGATTTATAGGCGTTACACAATGCTTTACATATTCAGACAATAGTAAGTGAGTGTTTTTAACTTATTAGAGTGTTTTCTTTTCTTTAAACTCATAACAAGTGTATAAAATTGTGCTTGATTTTTATGCTCCCCTAAACTTTTCGGGGAGCATAAAGTTGCCCGTTTGTCCTTCCTTCCTTACTTCCGTCACACTTTTGTTACAGTTTCTTATAGCGCCTTCAATATTTTACCCATCTCTTACATATTTGGTATGTAGGTACCTTGCATGGACCTCTACCTTTTGATGAGGTTTGAGGTCACTGGGGTCCATGTCAAGGTCACTGAGGCTAATAATAGATTTTCTCAAGGTCAAACAAGGGGAGCATCTATCGTTTTCAACGATACTTGTTTATATACTGATATATAGTTTGTATGTTCTATTGAGATGCATAAAGCATAGCAAGTGTAAATCCCTTCATCTGTACATCCCTGCATATATTCCTCAAGCTTATATTTTCAAGGCCTCTTTCACTTTTGTGTGAATTTCGCTCATACCAACCTTTTTGAATGACCTCAATGTGCATATGATAGTAATGGAAATATAATTTACCCGGTAGGCTGCGATGAATTCTGGCAGAACTATGACCCTTTGTCTGTATTTCCACTATAGAATGTGTAGTCCTTAATTGTTTTTCAGCTCCTCTTGAACATCTGGCTGGATATGGAATGAGATCAATGTTCAGATAATCGTTAGAAATTACTGGTAAAAATTTGCGTGCAACTGTTCCGTATCTCTTTGTCTATTACAGATAATGAAATAAAATTTACACATTTTTTCAGGGTCTTTATGAACAGCCACTGACTAAGACCAATAACTTTGACCACCCTGTATGCAGGATTAGGCTCGCTGTTTAAAAAAAGTTATGTAAAGGGTTGTGTACAAGATGAAATTAAGCTGATAGTTGTCTGGTAACAAGTACATATCCCTGTAGCTACTATAAATATAATACTGAAACTTCACATTTGTCTTTGGGATCATCATGCAAGATCACTGACCAAAATCTTGGGTTTGCATTTGATGCCAGTGGAGTCAAGGTGACTGTAAGTTTAAGTAGAAAAAGAATTACTGCTCAATAACTTTGGTGGAGATTCTTTTTGAGGTAGCTTACATGCAACCCTTGGATTGGATTGCATTTTTGGCCAGTTGGGTCAAGTTCAATGTAACCAATAAAAGATAAATGGTTTCTGCTCAATAACTTAACTTTGGATGGATAGATTGTATTGTTATTTTGTTGTTGTTTTTGAAAAAAAATTATGAGCTATTGTCATCACCTTGGCGTCGGCGTCGGCGTCGGCGTCCGGTTAAGTTTTGCGTTTAGGTCCACTTTTCTCAGAAAGTATCAATGCTATTGCATTCAAACTTGGTACACTTACTTACTATCATGAGGGGACTGGGCAGGCAAAGTTAGATAACTCTGGCGTGCATTTTGACAGAATTATGTGCCCTTTTTATACTTAGAAAATTGAAAATTTTGGTTAAGTTTTGCGTTTAGGTCCACTTTTTTCAGAAAGTATCAATGCTATTGCATTCAAACTTGGTACACTTACTTACTATCATGAGGGGACTGGGCAGGCAAAGTTAGATAACTCTGGCGTGCATTTTGACAGAATTATGTGCCCTTTTTATACTTAGAAAATTGAAAATTTTGGTTAAGTTTTGTGTTAAGGTCCATTTTATTCCTTAAGTATCAAAGCTATTGCTTTCATACTTGCAACACTTACTAACTACCGTAAGGGGACTGTGCAGGCAAAGTTATGTAACTCTGACTGGCATTTGGACGGAATTATGGGCCCTTTATTCTTAGAAAATTGAAAGTTTGGTTAAGTTTTGTGTTTTGGTCCACTTTACCCCTAAAGTATCATAGATATTGCTTTCATACTTGGAACACTCGCAAACTATCATAAGGGTACAGTAAAAGGACAAGTTGCATAACTCTGGATGTAATTTTTACGGAATTATGGCCCTTTTTTGACTTAGTAACTTTGAATATATGGTTAAATTTTGTGTTTCGATCCACTTTACTTCTTAAGTATCAAGGCTATTGCTTTCAAACTTCAAATACTTTCATGCTATCATGAGGTTACTGTACCTGGCAAGTTGAATTTTACCTTGACCTTTGAATGACCTTGACTCTCAAGGTCAAATTATTAAATTTCTCTAAAATTGCCATAACTTCTTTATTTATGATTAGATTTGATTGATACTTTGACAAAACTACTCTTACCTGACATACCACAATAGACTCCACCCAAACCATCGCCCGTGCCCCCCCCCAACCCCCCCCCCCCTATTTTTTTTTTTTTTTTTTTTTTTTTTTTTTTTTAAGATCATCTCACAAATGACCACCACACCCTCACACTATACCCCCCCCCCACCCCACCCCCTCCCCAATTTTTTTTTTAAACGGTTAAAAAACAAAACTATTTATTTTGATTATTTTATGTTTGAAATACCGTCCAACCATCGCACCCAAGAATCCCCCCCCCCCACCCCCCCTCCCCCCACCCGAATCCCCCCCCCTATTATTTTTTTTTTTTTAAGATCATCTCACAAATTACCACCACACCCTCACACTATACCCCCCCCCACCTCACCCCCCCCCATTTTTTTTTTTATGAAACGGTTAAAAAACACAAATATTTATTTTTATTATTTTATGTTTGAAAAACCGTTCAACCATCGCACCACCAAAGAATCCCCCCCCCCCCCCCCCCCCCCCCCCCCCGATTTTTTTTCCTTTTTTTCGCATTTTTGGAAGAAAATGTAATAAATGTCCACACCCCCACACAATGCACCGCTCTTCACTCCACCCCTCCCTCCTTTGTGATTGAAAATGAGAGTCCCTTCACCTTTAAAAAGAAAATAGATGAGCGGTCTGCACCCGCAAGGCGGTGCTCTTGTTTATTACTGGAAGGGTGGCAAATAGCATTTGAACTGTCTGTCTGTCCGTCCATCCGAAAACTTAAACATTGGCCATAACTTTTGCAATATTGAAGATAGCAACTTGATATTTCGCATGCATGTGTATCTCATGAAGCTGCACATTTTGAGTGGTGAAAGTACATGGTCAAGCTCATCCTTCAAGGTCAAAGGTCTAAAAACAAAATCCAAGGGAAGTAACAAGCTTTAAAGGAAGATAATTTATATTTTTTATCATTTGGCAGGTACAGATCATTTTCACAAGGGAAGTAATATTTTTTTAAAGGATATAATCTAAAACAAATTTTAAGGTCAATGTCATCCTTCACGGTCAAAAGTAAAAAAATACAATCCAAGGGAAGTAATAAGCTATAAAAGGGAGATAATTTCTAAACCTGCCAAATGATATATTGAAATTTTATTTCAAAGAGACGTAATAGAGGGCATTGTGTTTCTGACAAACACATCTCTTGTTATCTTAAATGTATATCTTGCTTGTAAGGTAATTAAACCCAACACAATTAATTGGTGGAAAGTTAACATCCTAGTTTTCTAGCATGGTCATCTCTTGATAAATCATGTTCAGCTTTAGTTTTTATGTATACTTTATATAAATGCTACATATGTTCAACTTGAAATATGTCTTTGTGACCATATCCGGTGATTGACAAAAAAATTATCATACTATCGAAGCAGAACAAGAGTTGATCCTCTCTGTCATTTTACATTTCTTGTGCTAGCTTACCGGTAGTTCAATCTACAACAATATGCTTTTGTATGCAGTTAGGTAACGCAAATCTTGCATCTTAAGATGCTTTTTTGGTTGATTATGTTTAGGATCGAAGCCTAACATAGGGACATAAACAAGGTGCAAGTTCTACTTTCTTTTTCGTAATTGCTTCAGATCCGAACCCAATACTGACCTACAAAGCCCAGTTGGTTGACATGTACAAGAAGTCATTAGGAGAAGACACGTCATCCATACAGGTCCTAGGTCTGCGCGGCCTTGACAAACTATTGGTGCTAGGTGCTCAGCAGTTCAGTCCAGATGAAGTTTCTGATGTTGCTCAACTTCTTTTGGATACAATAACACAAGTGGCTTGCGAGGATTCTGTGAGGCAAGCAGACAAAATTGCTTTAACTTCAACATTAAATAAATTAAGCCATGTGCTGGGAAAGTTAAAGCAATGAAATGTCTGGTTTGGCAACAATTCAATTGAACCAAGTAAATTTTTCAAGTGAAAAAGCATGTTTTCAACAAAAAAACATAATTTGGGCTAATAAATTTACAAGGAAGGGGTGCTCTATATTTGATAATTTGAAAGCATTGAGAGCTTTTTTTATGCAATCCTGTTTCATTGATTTGGTGTACTGTATATTGTCATTACAGTGATTTATAAATTAATGTATACAGCAACATGAGACAAGTATATTATAATGAAATGTCATGTCATTAATCTTCCCTAGCTGTTGCTTCTTTGCTGTGTTTCAGGTGTGAATGCACAGATGTTTTAAGGAATGTAATGTGTACCAACCCATCCCTGGCAGAGAACACTGTCTATCCAACATTATTTAAGCTGCTTCACAATGGTAAATAGTTGTTATGTTACAAGAATTACATACACGTTCATGTGCATGTGACCTCCATTTTTTAAAAATATTTAAATTATTTTTTGTTGTAAATAAATGGCCCCTTTTGATTCAGATTGTAGCTTCAAGCATCCAGCTTTTTGATGAAATTTAACAAGATAATTGCAAATACAAAGCTGCGATATTTTTTTAAAGGTGTAATTTGCATTTATATCTGCTGAATACCAAGTTCAGATGGCTATGCTATGAAAAATGAAAATAATACTGAATTCATTGATTCTTCTTTCATAATTATGTTATGTAATATGTAATCACTATGATTTTCTATTATGCAGGGCTTTTTCCTTGATTTGGATAAAGGGCCTGGCCTTCCATTTTAGGGAAAAAATTATCGACAAAACTGAAAAAGGGGAAGACATTTTCCAAAGTAAACTTGAAATTAGGGGAAAGTTGCATCATTTTTAAGAAATTCTCATAGGGTAAGGGGCCTATATAAGCCCGTTACTGAAGAAGGAAAAAAAGCCCTGTTAAAGGTTGTTGTGCAAATTGTTTCAGAAAATATGGAAGTTCCAGGACAGGAATGTCTCGACAGACCTGGTGTTCTAGAAGTGATAGCTGGCATCACCAAGGGGTCTCACTGTCTTCAGCTCGCCACTAAGGAAATCTACAAGCTTTTAAATAATGAAAGTGAGTCACAGTTGTGCTCAATTGCATCTGATAATATGACAATAAAATTTTTATCCTCATAAATTTAATATTACATGTACATTTTATTGTTAGCTTGACTTTTCTACATATGAAAATCACCCCTAAGGCCAAATTTGTTAACTCTTGTTCGAAATTTGTTAAAATGGAATGTCCATTTTACACACTTGAGACATTTCCTTCAAACAAAAGCAAAATTACCATTCATATTTTAATCACCACATAAGCTAAGTTTGGTACTCAAGTTTGAATTTTGTCCATTTTACACTGTTTACATTTGAACTATATCGGCAGATTCAAGTTTGTTCTGATAGTTAGTTTCTCTGGAAAGGCTTGAGATTTCATTCAAACTTATAGGAAGTATTCTTCATATTGAATTTACCCCATGGGCAAATTTCAGGGCAAAGTTCAGTAAGTCTAGTTTGCAATGTTTCAACATTAAGGGCTTATTTATATTACAAAAAGGTAGGTTTAAATGAATTTTTCAATTACACATTGATTTGTTGCATTAAATTTTCAAATAATAATATCTATAAAATTTCAAATAATAATATCTATAATCCAGACTTTGCAGATGAAGTTGATGGGGTCAATGTCAAGGTTATGTTTATTACATAAAGAAACAATATTTTTGCTCAATAACTCAAGAATAAATTAAGTTATTGTAAAACAATTCATTATGTTCAAATCTTGCTAGGTCTTATATCCGGCATCCTTGAGGTCAAGGTCACTGCTATTAACCCATTTATGCCTAGTGGACTCTCCTATCCTTCTAAATTGGATCAATTTATTTCCAAAATTAGGGATGTCTAGTATATTTATTTCTATATTTAGAATATTTCTTACAGAAATTCGTTTAAGCAAATAGCGTAGACCCAGATGAGACGCCGCATCATGTGGTGGCTCATCTGGGTCTACGCTGTTTGCCAAGGCCGTTTTTCTAGACGCTAGGCATAAAAGGGTTACAAATAGAAACATGGATTCTGCCTAGTTTATCAAAAATTAAATGAGCCATTTCCATGCTACTACAGTTATAGATGTGAGCTTCCATGCAAATAGTGTCAATGGTCACTGTTACTTAATATACAAAAATGGTTTCTGATAACTCAACAGAAAATTAAGCTATATTTAATATTTATAACTACCTGGTAATATACTAAAACTACATACATAAATTTGTCATGTGAAGATTGAGCATGGAATTCTATATTGGGTATGTGGAATTGTAGATATTGAAGAATTGTTTATACTCAATAATTTGAAAACAAATCAAGCATTTGTAGTAAAACTTGATACATGAATTCCCTATGTCAAGGGATTACTCATGGAGTAGGTGTGATATAGGAAACAGTCATTGAGACTAAATATAGAAAAATGGCTTTTGCTTTAGATCTTAAGAACACATTTAGCTATTGTAGAAGCAGACATTATTGTACAATACTTTTTTGCACTTTCAAAGTTTTTTTTAAAGCAAGAAATTGGGAAAAATGAAGCGTTCTGTCCTCCAATAGCTCTTGTTATGTAGTATAATGAGCAAAAACACAGTGTAATTCTCCGTGTAAATTCTCTATAACCGTGCATTCCAGCATTCCACAGTCTGTACCCATCAGTCACCAAGTGTCTTGCCCGCCTGTCCAGCTCTTGTAGCAGTGACCCCGCCTGTCTTGGTAGTCTCACTGGAGGGGTCAAGGTCATACACAACCTAGTGGTCAGCAGGTGTCGAGTGGAGGCCTGGTACCGAGTGCTTAGCGACGTGGAGGTGTTAAGCAATCTGGCAGAGTTCATTCGGCACCAGGCCGCACACTGGGATCACAGGTAAGCTAACCTAACCCTAAACCTTTATTTTAGACTTATTTACCATGAGCTTGCTTTGATTTCCCAGATATTGTTAAAAGTCAGTTTTAACAGAATAAGCGTAAGCTCACATTTTATGGGGGGATATAGGTTTGCAATTGTCAATAATATTCTCCTTCTTGCCTATCCTCCCGCCCTTCAATCTGGATTTTTTTTCGCAAAAACATCATGCAGCATGTGAGCTTGCCCAACTTCTTTTATTGATCGGCAGTTTTTTTAACACAACTGGCATTTTGGCCCCTTCTTTTATGAAAAAATACATTATTAGTCCCCTACCGGTTTCACCGGAGGGGACTTATGGTTTGCGCTCTGTGTGTCCATCAGTCCGTCAGTCTGTGAGTCTGTCACACTTTTCTGGATCCTGCGATAACTTTTAAAGTTCTTAATATTTTTTTCATGAAACTTGAAACATGGATAGATGGCAATATGGACATTATGCAAGTCATTTCATTTTGTTCCTATGTCAAAAATTCTGGTTGCTATGGCAACAACTAGAAATACTGCTGGAAATGGTTGTTTTCTGGATCCTGCGATAACTTAAGAAGTTCTTCATATTTTTATACCCCCACAAACGAAGTTTAGAGGGGTATATAGGAGTGAACTTGTCTGTCAGTCTGTCGGTCGGACTGTCAGTCGGTCTGTCGGTCTGTCTGTCGGTCCATATTAAGTGTTCGCTCTCTAATACAAGTAGTTTTCATCCGATCTTCACCAAACTTAGTCAGAAGTTGTTTCTACATGATGTCTAGGCCAAGTTCGAACATGGGCCTTGCCGGGTCAAAAACTAGGTCACGGGGTCACTTAGTGCGTTTTAAACATTCAGCATGTTGTCTGCTCTCTAATTCAAGTAGTTTTCATCCGATCTTCATCAAACTTGGTCAGAAGTTGTATCTAGATGATCTTAAGGCCAAGTTCGAACATGGGCCTTGCCGGGTCAAAACTAGGTCACTGAGTCACTTAGTGCATTTTTTTAACATTCAGCATGGTGTCCTCTCTCTTATTCAAGATGTTTTCATCCGATCTTCACCAAACTTGGTCAGAAGTTTTATCTAGATGATCTGAAGGCCAAGTTCGAACATGGGCCATGCCAGATCAAAAACTAGGTCACAGGGTCACTTAGTACGTTTTACACATTGAGCATGGTGTCCGCTATCTATTTCAAGTAGTTTAAATCAGATCTTCACCACACTTGGTCAGAAGTTGTAACTAGATGATGTGTAGGTCAAGTTCGAACATGGGCCATGCCGGGTCAAAAACTAGGTCACGGGGTCACTTAGTGTGTTTTAAACCTCACCATGTTGTCCGCTCTCTAATTCAAGTAGTTTTTATCCAATCTTCACCAAAATTGGTCAGAAGTTGTATCTTGATAATGTCTAGGGCAAGTTTGAATATGGGTCATGCCGGGTCAAAAACAAGGTCACGGGGTCACTTAGTGCGTTTTAAACATCACAATGTTGTCCGCTCTCTAATTCAAGTAGTTGTCATCCAATCTTCACCAAACTTTGTCAGAAGTTGTATCTAGATGATGTCTAGGTCAAGTTTGAATATGGGTCATGCCGGGTCAAAAACTAGGTCACGGGTATCTTAGTGCGTTTTAAACCTCACCATGTTGTCTGCTCTCTTATTCAAGTAGTTTTCATCCAATCCTCACCAAACTTGGTCACAAGTTTTATCTAAATGATCTCTAGGACAAGTTTGAACATGGGCCATTCCGGGTCTAAAACTAGGTCACGGGGTCACTTAGTGCGTTTTTTAACATTCAGCATGGTGTCCGCTCTCTAATTCAAGTAGTTTACATCCCATCTTCACCAAACTTGGTCAGAAGTTTAATGGAGATGATCTTAAGGCCAAGTTAGAACATGGGCCTTTCTGGGTCAAAAACTAGGTCAAGGGGTCACTAAGTGCGTTTTAAAAATTGAGCATGGTGTCCGCTGTTTTTTGTGAAGACGACATGCAAAATCTTATGTGTCAATGGGGCATGTGGGGGTATTCATCACGTCTGTGACAAAGCTCTAGTTTCATAAAACATGGATAGATGGCAATATGGACATTATGCACGACATTTCATTTTGTTAGTACGTCAAAAATTCTGGTTGCTATGGCAACAAATAGACTAGAAATACTTCTGAAAATGGTGGTTTTCTGGATCCTGGGATAACTTTAAAAGTTCTTCATTTTTTTTTTATGAAACTTAAAACATGGTTTGATGGCAATATGGACATTATGCAAGTCATTTCATTTTGTTCCTACATCAAAAATTCTGGTTACTATGGCAACAAATAGACTAGAAATACAGCTGAAAATGGTGGTTTTCTGGATCCTGCGATAACTTCAAAAGTTCTTCATATTTATTCATGAAACTTGAAACATGGATAGATGAAAATATGGACATTATGCACGTCATTTCATTTTGTTCCTACGTCAAAAATTCTGGTTGATTTGACAACAAAAAGACTAGAAATACTGCTGATAATGGTGGTTTTCTGGACCCTACGATAACTTTACAAGTTCTTCATATTTTTTTAATGAAACTTCCAACATGGATAGATGGCAATATGGACATTATGCATGTCATTTCATTTTGTTCCTAAGTCAAAAATTCTGGTAGCTATGGCAACAAAAAATAATATTCTGACAATGGTGGAGCCGGTAGGGGACTTTTATTGCTTGGCAATAGCCTTGTTTTATGTGTTTGACACGTAACTAAAAAACTATTGCAGCAAGAGTGCTTAAACTTTACAAAAATATAACCAGCATGTGAACTTGCGTACCTATATATGTTGGTTAGCTGTTTTTATACCCCCACTAAACAAAGTTTAGGGGGGTATATAGGAGTGAGCTTGTCTGTCTGTCGGTCGGTCTTGTCGGTCGGACGGTCCGTGTCCGCTCTCTAATTCAAGTAGTTTTCATCCGATCTTCACCAAACTTGGTCATAAGTTGTATCTAGATGATGTCTAGGCCAAGTTCGAATGTGGGCCTTGCCGGGTCAAAAACTAGGTCACGGGGTCACTTAGTGCGTTTTAAACATTCAGCATGTTGTCTGCTCTCTAATTCAAGTAGTTTTCATCAGAGCTTCATCAAACTTGGTCAGAAGTTGTATCTAGATGATGTCTAGGCCAAGTTCGAACATGGATCATGGCAGGTCAAAAACTAGGTCACAGGGTCACTTAGTGCGTTTTAAACATTCAGCATGTTGTCTGCTCTCTAATTCAAGAAGTTTTCATCAGAGCTTCATCAAACTTTGTCAGAAGTTGTATCTAGATGATGTCTAGGCCAAGTTCGAACATTGGTTATGGCAGGTCAAAAACTAGGTCACGGGGTCACTTAGTGCGTTTTAAACATTGAGCATGGTGTCCGCTCTCTAATTCAAGTAGTTCTTATCCGATCTTCACCAAACTTGGTCAGAAGTTGTATCTAGATGATGTCTACGTCAAGTTCGAATATGGATCATGGTGGGTCAAAATTAGGTCACGGGGTCACTTAGTACATTTTACACATTCAGCCTGCTCTCTAATTCAAGTAGTTTTCATCCGATCTTCACCACACTTGGTCAGAAGTTGTATCTAGATAATATGTAGGTCAAGTTCAAACATGGGCCATGCAGGGTTAAAAACCAGGTCACGGGGTCACTAAGTGCGTTTTAAACATTGAGCATGGTGTCAGCTATTTTTTGTGAAGACAACATGCAAAATATTCTGTGTCAATGCGGCATGTGGGGGTATTCGTCACGTCTGTGACAAAGCTCTAGTTAACACTACTGGAGTTGCGGCCTCTTTCTTTATAAAACAATCACATCTTTTAACTTGCGTTGCATCTAACTCAAAAAGCTGCTAGAGAGATAAAACTTTGCTAAAATATTTACTTGCATGTGAAGTTGGGCACCTGAAAACGTATTGCTGCTGGAGGGCTGAAATATATCCATTGTAACCAGGGTTTGAACTTGTGAACCTCGGTATTTTGGTTAAGTTTTCAGACCATAATTACATGTGGCATTATCCATATTTGTTACGCACACATTTCTAGTTTCCTATTGCTTTGATGTGTGCAAATATTTCATTGTTTAGATATAAAACTCTTGAAACGAGAATTATGTGTGAAAAATTAACAAATCATAAAAGAATTTTCGTCTATGCCATCGACTAAAAATATCATTCAAAGCAATAAAATAAGTAAGTGACAGAAGAAATGTACTTTTAGAAAAGAATTAAGATCTTTTGACAAAGCCTGGCCTAATCATTGGGGGAATTATGATATTAAGATGACAAACAGCCTTATATTTGTCTTAGTAGTTTCGGGGAAATATTTTATTTTGAAATTTTTATAAGCAACACTGTCTCACTAAATTCAACCCAAAGCAATCTAATTCAGCAAATTCTGTATTTTTCAGTGTTTCATCAGAAATGCAGAGTCTTTTTATGGAGTCATTCTTTAGGAACGTCTCATCAAATGATAATCAAGATGATGACCTTGATGTCTTCAAAGGTCAACCACATAATTTCTGTCCTCTCAAAGTAAGTTTTATATATTGTGGTTCTTTCATTAGCGTCGCTCTGGAGAGCGGCGACTAGTATGTAATGCATTTTTTTATGCCCCGGAAGGAGGGCATATAGTGATCGGACTGTCTGTCCGTCTGTCTGTCTGTCTGTCAGTCTGTCCGTCTGTCTGTCTTTCCGTCATACTTTGCGTTTAGGTTTCGAAAAATGCTCATAACTTCTATGTCCCTTGAGATATAACCTTCATCTTTGATATGCATGTGTACATGGACAAGGCCTTTTCATACGCACACAATGTTTTACCCCTGTGACCTTGATCTTGAACTTAGGGTCCGCGTTTAGGTTTCAAATTCTGCGTTTAGATTTTGAAAAATGCTCATGACTTCTATATCCCTTGAGATATTACCTTCGTATTTGGTATGCATGTGTATATGGACGAGGCTTTTCCATAGCCATAACATTTTTTACCCCTGTCACCTTGACCTTGAACTTAGGGTCCGCGTTTAGGTTTCAAAATCTGCGTTTAGGTTTCGAAAACTGCTCATAACTTCTATCAAAGGGTTTATAGGGGGCATAGGTCATCCTATGGTGACAGCTCTTGTTTTCGCTTACTAGTATGGGAGGAGAAGTTATTTTACGTATCAATGTATATATTTTTGTTTTAAGAATATCTTGCATAGTGGTAATTTTTTGTGTAAATTAGTGTAAATAAGTACTGCATTTGTGCCTATTACATTTATTACAACATTTAGTGCCAATAATGCAATTAATTAATAACTGATCCACAACTGATCACAGGGGAAAGATCACAGGGACTGGGCAAATACGCAAATCTTTCTGGTTTTGTATAAAAACAAAACATAATCAAAATATATTTATTTTGTGGTTTTTCTAATTTGCTTATTTAGTGGAGAATCAATGTAGTACGATATTTGACGACCTATAGCGCAAGCAAGTTTATTGAAAGGCGTAGTGGTACGAAAACGTACAATGTATTAGTTTATTAATAGACATATAATAACGATCGCAATACACAACTTCACCAAATAGCAGTACATAAATGATGTCAGCCGGAATAGCTCAGTTGGGAGAGCGTTAGACTTAAGTTGTTTACGCAACAATCATCTAAAGGCCCCCCGGTTCAATCCCGGGTTCCGGCACGAACAGAACAGTTTGGCGGCTGACAATTTTTTTCAGTCAGGTTAATAAATATAATAAAGCTTTATTTTATGTAGACATTTTAAAATCCATTTTACTACAATTGGACATTTTTATTAAAATTAATGGATGCTGCGTGGTGACAACGTTAATTAAAATTTCTTACATCATTTAAATATCTTATAAAAAATACAAGTGTTTTTATATTAACAAATAAATGCAAACAACACATCTATTATGTATGTATTTTTATGGTGTCTATCATAGGCCCTAAGTACTATCCCTACCACATATAGAGCGCGAAGCACAACACGTATTATTGATTGTAACAATGAGTTGCGATAAAGGAAGCAGCCGCTTATCAAGGAGGAGCTGTGTCCCAGCAACCCGTTTCCCTAGATTCAAGCACTCCTTAGAGTTTTTTTTTTAAGAACCACAAATAGAGCGCGAAGCGCGACACGTATTACTATCCAGGTGGTATGGGCACTTTAGCATTATCCGACTATTACGTCCATAGTTATCTTCCTTAGAATTTGAGAAATTTTGAAATCGTTGTTCTAAGCCCAAAATTTTCATCCCATTGTTCCCAAACTTGCACAGGTTTTTTTTATCAATGAGGACCCAACCCAAACTCTATTTGAGCAATATCGGACCATAAGTCCAGAATTATTTCTCTTTGAATTTAAAAATAAAAGTGAAAAACTGCTTGGTTAGGTGTTTACGTCAACATTTTTCATTAGATTCTCTCCAAACTTACAGTGTCTTCATATCAATGAGCATTTTTACCTCATTTAAAATGAGAAACATCGGGACAATAAGTACAGAATTTTTGTCTATTAAATTTGACAAAACAAACAATTTCCACTTGTTAAAAAGATTTTACAACTTTCATCTGAATCTTTCCAAACTTGTTAAGTGTTTCTATATCAGTATTACTCAAACTCTATTGAAAATGGTGAATATCGAAGCAATAAATATATTATGATCTTTTACTGAATTTCAAAGTATTGTGAAATGCAGCTTCTTTATGCAATTTACAGTTTTCATTCAATTTTTTTGTTCAAACTTTTACAGTGTTTTCATATCAATAAGTACTCAACCCCTATCTGAAATGAGCAACGTAAGAATAAGTTCAGAATCATCTCCCATTGAAGTTGAGAAAAATATGAAATTACGCTTACAAGATGAAGCAGATTTTTTAAAACCTACACAGTTCTGTTCCATTAATGAAAACTGCACACGGATGCCAGTAAAAAAAAAGGAAACCAATGTAAATAAAATGAACTATGAAATATTTGGGGGTTACAACACAAAATCATAGATAATGGTTATTTGGGAGTTATAACACAACATCATAAATAATGGTTATTTGGGGGTTATAACACAAAATTATAGATAATGGTTATACCAGTATCTTTTTCTATTTTGTTTAAAATAATCGGCCAATATTTACAGTAGAAAAAAAATCGTTCCATGTAACTTCATTGAGTGCGTTTTACGCTGAAATTCCCGACGCCCTTTGATGCTTTGCATCAATACTTATCTTGTTGTTTACTGCAACAAATATGCAACGAAGATTATTATGTTGACATTGTAACAAGTGACATAAAAAGCAATTTACCTCAATTTGCCATTAGATTACAGCTGCAGCAGCTGTATCAGTATTTATTGCCAGCTTCACATTTAATTAGCTATTATTTAAACAAATACATGTAATGATACAAAATCTGCAATATTAACATTTCTACTGTGACTTAAAAGTTGTTATATTGTTTACAGGCAAGCTGTGATACTGTTTTCGTGTCCCTGTTGACACCTGTTTTAGCATCTGGAACAAAACAGGTAATCAATTATATTATTGACTTACAGTAGGTAGTTCTTGAAATGGACTGAGTATGTACACTTGCAATTGACATTTTAGGCAGATTGGTAACATACTGGCTCAACAAGTCTTGGGTTGCAGACTTACCCTTAACCTAGCAAGCTGTATTTTGTGCGAGATGTTTTACCAAGGTGCAATGGGCAATAGGCCCAGAATCACCTCTTGGAAAGGGCAATTGACATGCTTAACGCTCTACACCATTATCCATTTTACTTTTGGTCTTGGTCATTTTCTCATATTGGAAAGAATTCCTGTTCACTTAAAAAAATTATACATGCAAACAAGGAGATTGTTTCCAAACATATACAACATTTCCGTGTGTCAGTCAGAAAAAGGGCCTATTGGACAGAATATGTAATAAGTTTCATTTATGTGCATAAATGCTAAACACAAACAGACAGAGTATATTGAAACTGATCAAACATGTCTGTGAGTCTTTCGGTAAAAGGCCTGTTGAACAAATTTTGTTATAAGTAACATTAAAGGGCTAAAATACAACAACTTGAATGCAAATAGAGAATATTTATTTCTTGCATAGGCTTATGGTTATTTCTGTCCCTAAATTATAATTTAAGAATAATGACACAGATTTTCTAATACAGTAATTTCTAATTTAAAAGCAAACAATATGTCATTCTGTCGTTCAGTGTGACCATGTGCACTTCCCGGAGTTGACTGCCAGGCTGGCTGGTTTCATGTTGGAGCCCCTGGACCCTGCCCCTCACCTCACCGTGTGTAAATGTCTCGCAGCCATCATCAATAAAGAGCCCCTGGGTATGTGTCATAGACACTCAATTCGTCATTGTCAGCTCGGGTACTACTTATAAGTACCCTGGGTACTCTAAAGTATACTAGAATGTGCCCAGGGTTCCGAAAATATGCTTAACGGCACCCAGTCCTTGTTAGATTGTACCCAAGTTTTATTTCCCCACAAAATTAGATGTCATTAAACACACTACTGAATACAAAACAAAAGTGTCTTTGAACAAAACTTGCCTCAATGTGCTTTTTTTAAATATAAGTTTATATAATATAGGGGCAATTTTACAGAATATTGACATAAATATAAACATAATTGATTAAAAAAAAAAATAAGACGACAACAATAAATTTAGAGTTGGTATTCACAGGTACATTTTAGTAAATTTTCGGTGTGCGGGGCACATTGAAGGATACTTAAGAGTACCCGGGGTACTTTTAAGTGGTACCGAAGTAAACAATGACCAATGGAGCGTCATAGACATCCGGAATTGTTCTTACAAAACCAGAAGTAGTTTAATTATCTAGTTAGCCATTTATTGTAAATGATAAAGATAAAGTATTTGAGGCAATATTGGGAATTTTGAAAAAGTCTGTAACAATTAATTAAACATTTCAATAGAAATCCCGATATTAAATAATATATATATTTGCTACATTATTCTTTTTTGTAAATTAAAATATTTGTTATATCCAATTGATAGAATTTGAAATAACAATTTGTTTGTTCAGTAGTATCCTGGATATTGCGCTTCTAGTTTCTGAGTAAATTTTTTTTTTTAATTTTATTAATTATTGAGACATTTTATTGTGCTGTTGATCCAATCTCAAAAACGTATTTATTATCATTAACCAGTATATGTAATTTCGATATTTCTTATTCAGGAAAAACTCTGGATGAACTATTGACCTCCATCAAGGACAAACTGACCTCTGTGCTGGAACTGCAGGGTCAAGGTCACCATGTATCTGCGTTGTCATGGGTTACCAAGGCCCTAGTGCTCAGGGGTCATAGCTTTGTCAAGGACTTTGTAAACATGGTAAACAATGGACAAAAAATATTATTTTCTTCCACTAATCAATGTTTCCAACTGCCATTATGAATTGAAGTGATAGTTATGTGTAATTTCTGTCAATGAGTTCTGATTATTGTACTTTCATGCTAACAGAAATCGTTAGTTGATAAAACAGATTTCTCAGATTTGTTTAATGATGAACAACTTCAACATATTTGCTGTATATTTGCTGTAGTTTTTGGAATCTCATAGAGATAAATGTATCTCGTAGGGAATCAGCTTATTAAAAAAAAACACTACAGATTTAGTGTTCAGAATTTTACACTTTTATTTTCCTATGTCCATATGAAAGTGCTTAAATATTTGTACATTTGGCTAAAGATAATAACATTTTGCAACACATATTTATTTACTTAGTTCCATACAACAACAGAATTAAGAAGAATTTTTATTCTTAAGTAAATTTGGCTGAAGAAATTTTGAGCCCAAAGTATTGTAGTAGATATTTAAGCCTTTTTTGAGCTGACTAAAATACTATCTAATGATGTTTGTTTCCGCAGATGTTTAACCTGCTTGGGTCATCTGACCTTGGTCACAGCGCTGCTGCTGGGTTCTGCACGCTCCTCACTGACCAATCTGATGTACTGACCAGCGAGATGCATGCAAATATCCGCATCATGTACCGGCAGAGGTTCTTTGTTGAATATCTCAGTTCCATTGTATCTGGCTATCAGGCTAGTGGGCCAGGTACATTATTTAACATTCCCTTCCCAAACTTTTTTCTTGTAATTCTGTCAATTTTAATGTTGTCATTTATGTCCTTGCACCGCCATAAAGTTTGATTAAAAATAATTGTAACCATGTACATGTTATTTTAACTTTCCCATGGTAGAAATTGTGCTGAAAATGTTGGCCCAGTGCATGTCATGTTCTGAAAATCAACAAACGTTTTGCTATTTATGTTTATGAAAATTAAAACAAATAATTGTGTGTGATTTCAGAAACCAAGCAGAATTGGTTGCTAGCCCTGTCCTATCTAATGCAGGGCCTGGATAAGCATGTCCTCATACCTGAGTTAAATAAGGTAGTAATTAGCAGCTTTCTGGGTAAACTGGGCTTAATGCATGTGCGTAAAGTTACATACCAGATTATGCTGTGCAGTTTGCGTAGGCTGATCAGGGACAATATTTCCACGTTTACTCAATGTTTTCTAAGAAGATACTTAATTTGAACAAAAAATACCATAAAAGCAGAAAGTATTATCCTTGATAAGCCTGTGCAGACTGCTTAGGCTTATCTGGGACAACACTTTATGAAGAGGACAATAAGCCCCATTTTCCTAGGAAGAGGCTAATATTTAACATGACTGCATGCTAACCAACAAATCTACTCTGCATTAAATTAATGGAAGTATCAAATTGGACAAATCTCGGCCTATAAATAAACAAACTTGAATGCTTTAGATTGAGACTTTTTTGCAAATTCTTTGGTATTAATTTATTTTGAGAAATGTGTGACTTAGCTTAAAACCGTTATAATTAATCAATTTAAACATCAGCACAATGTTTTTTTCTTGAAATCATAGTCAGCAAATGAACAACATTTTGTTTCAACTTGTACAAACTCTTACTTTTTTACATTTGAATATGTTTGAGTCACATCATATGTTTAATTGCATAAGATGAAATATTGACATCTCTTGGAAGTGCAGTTTCCTTTAAAGTGATTGAGCCATAATGATTTTTAATTATTTTTTAATGCCTAGTGTTTGCTTTGTTGAAACACCTTGTGATTATATTATAAATGTTACATTTTAGATCTATCCATTATTGGTGCAGTCTCTTCTGCAAGATGACCTTGACCTACAGTTGGTCACCATGGAAACACTGAGTGACCTCATTTGCAGTGCCCCAGAGGTCATCAGTAAACAGATTGACTCACTCATACCGAAATTACTGAAAATGACCACATATAAACCTTCAATGGTAAATATATATTGTGAATGTGTTCTTTAATGTGTTATTTTATGTGTTCTTTTATCCCTCCCTGTCCACTGATACAAATAGGAGAGTATACTGGAATCTTCATGGTTGTCTGTCCTACTGTCTTGGTGTCAGTCCCTCTGTCTGTAGCTGTCTGTCTGTATGTCTTTCTGACTGTCAGCCTGGCAGTTCGACAACCCGCTCACTTTTTCGTTTTTTTTTTCAACCTTCTGTCTGTCTATCATCAGCCCACGACCCTTAGGTCTGTCAACAATAGCCTCACCCAGGTGGTTAAATATATTATATAGACTTAAATAGAAAAATAACTTACAAAAATTTCTCTGAGACCACAAGGCTTAAAGGTTTAATATTTGGTTTGTAATATTGTATCATAGTTCTTTGCAAGCTTTTTAAAATAAAGTTCCTCTATTGTCAAAACTGGCGACTTCCAAGTGTCAATTTTTTCATTGTTACAATTTGCTTCATATTACTTCCAGCAGTGTCAGGGGCACTGGTTACTACATTTGTACTCTGACATTGTGTAATTTTGATGTCCCCCAAAGGGTGGCATATAGTTTTTGAACTGTCTGTCCGTCAGTCTGTCCGTCCTTCCGAAAACTTTAACATTGGTCATAACTTTTGCAATATTGAAGATAGCAACTTGATATTTGGCATGCATGTGTATCTCATGGAGCTTCACATTTTGAGCGGTGAAAGGTCAAGGTCATCCTTCAAGGTCAAAGGTCAAATATATTGCTTCAAAGCAGCGCAGTAGGGGGCATTGTGTTTCACTAACACAGCTCTTGTTTAATTATAATAATGTTGACCTACTGAGGATAAATAAGTTTATTACAAACAATTGCATTGAGAAATAAACTTCCTACTTCAGTAATTCATTTCAATTACATGTACATCAAATTTGGGCATATTTCTTATCGTATTATAGTAAAAAGAACATTTCACTTTTAATAAAAGCTAATGACGTGTATTTGATAATTGTCTTGAGTGCGTGTCAATGTGTTTGATTGTGATGATGTTTCCAGAAAGTTCGAATCTCTGCCTTGAAGTGCCTGGCAGGATTGTGTTCCCTGCCTATTCCTGTGCTGGTTCCCTACAAGGCTCAGGTTGTTAGGGCACTGGTTCCCGTGTTGGGGGACAGGAAGAGGCTTGTCCGGGCCCAGGCTGTCACTGCCAGGCAGGAATGGTGAGTATCCACTAAGATGAGGGGTACACTGAGTAGTTAACACTGCTAGACACGAATGGTATGTATCGCTCAATTGGTCGTTGTCAGCTGAGGTTCTACTTAAAAGTACTCTGGGAACTCTTAAGAATACTTAAGTACCCCGGAGTATGGAGAATATATATCAAAAGTACTCAGGAGTATTGCAGGCCTTAAAGCATATTTTCTGTACCTGGTGGTTAATCGTAGTATTCTTAAGAATACTTTTATTTAGTACCTGTGCTGACAACAACAAATTGAGCCCCTCTCAGCTGTGTGGTTTACTGTGTTGTTGAATTGAATTGGCATTTATAATTCATGCCATAATGCCAATTCAATCTTTTAAAACATGGCTGATAACAAGTGTTAGTAGTGTTACGGGAATCGGAGTTAACATTTGTATAAAGTGAAAAAAAATAAAACAAAAATGTAATTTCTCATGTACATCTGTTTATAGCTGTAATCTGAATGATCTACATATATATGCATTGTGTAATGCCTTTAAATAGGCAAAATATATTTGTATTATGTATCTTGGTAAATTATATTCAGTACTGCATGTGCCAAAATTATTATAAATATTTGCTAATTTGAACTTTAGTTAATCTGTTTAAAGTACAAACCTTAACTACTTGACATGGTTTTCTTCCTGTGCACGTGCTTACTGTAAGGCATGTAGTCATCTCATTAACCTCTCTTTGTATATGATTCATGATGTTTTGTAGGATTATGTTTGATGCAGAGGACAAGTAGGGGAAGATGCTGGTGCCATGAATACATGTAGGAGACTGTTTTGTGATATTATTTGGCATTTGGATAGTTGCAACTGTTGTTATGGTGACAAATTCTTTATCAGAAATTGATGGACAATGTAACCATAAGGTTGTATCACATTATATTATACTTGTTTACTTCTTTTTTATGTCCCCCACCACTATAGTGGGGGACATATTGTTTTTGCCCTGTCTGTTGGTTTGTGTGTTTGTTTGCCCCAACTTTAACATTTGCAATATTCAAGATAGCAATTTGATATTTGGCATGCATGTGTATCTCGTGGAGCTGCACATTTTGAGTGGTGAAAGGTCAAGGTCATCCTTCAAGGTCTAAGGTCAAATATATGGGTCAAAATCGCTCATTTAATGAATACATTTGCAATATTGAAGATAGCAACTTGATATTTGGCATGCATGTGTATCTCGTGGAGCTGCACATTTTGAGTGGTGAAAGGTCAAGGTCATCCTTCAAGGTCAAAGGTAAATATATATCTTCAAAGCGGCGCAAAAGGGGACATAGTGTTTCTGACAAACACATATCTTGTTTTGTTTTTAAAATCATATCTGCATGCCCAATATAGGAAAACATTTGTTTGTTTCATGTAATGTTGTGTTGTTTTTTGCTAGTCAAAATGTGTTCATTTTTACTGGAAATAAGTTAGATTTTTTATATGTATATTTGTATAGACACAAATAAATGAATAATGCATTCAATTAACACAAATGCAAATGTATACTCATTAGTTGTGGCAATAAAATACTTGTGCCAATTTGTTCCTGAAAATAAAAGCTTTATTCTTAAGTCATTGATGTGTCAAAATAATGTTGATGCCAAATATTTTCTCTGTTAATGATGCCTTATTGATTATCTTTATATAAGAATGCCTGACTCCATTGGCTATGTAACTAGATCTGTTATTGTTGTTAAAGTCAGCTTCGTCATGCGAAATGGGTCTAATGCCTCCAGCCTGTGCATCTGCACAACCTGGTTAGGAGCTACCCTTTCCACCAATGAGGCCACCAAACTTTGGATGACTATTGCTGTGAGTGTAGCTCCTGACCAGACTGCAAGATTGCATATAGCATCAGACCATTTTCGCATGACATGGATCGTATCAGTAGTGTGTATACACACATTCTCACCACAAGCTCCCGGTGGTTGTGAATGGAAGTGGTTACTTGATAAAACATTAAACACCAGTCATTGAGAGGCTGAAAGCATGCTGTTATGAATGTTGCTTGAATATATGCCCGTGGTAATTCATAACTGGTTCTAGTATTGGTTTCTAATATACACAGTATTTGATCACAACAGATCATGTCCCCTAAGTAACGAATCTCTTAACATATACACATATCATGTATTAAACGAAAAAGAAACATCAACATCATTTTCATCGCTATCTGTGTTGTCATGAATGATCATGAATACGTTCAACATTAAGAACGTTTGAAATAAGATACTTGATGGACTCAATTACAGTGTTTCATGGTTTTCGTAAAATGAGTTGATTTCTTATATTTTTTTGTTTACCGTGCCTGCAGTTTAAAGAAGAGAGCATAGCAAGCTTTCAACATTAAAGGAGAAATGTTGTGCAATGCTTTGAACTAACATTGTGAATTCAAAAACCTGTAAGTTTAAAGCCACAAACATGTGTGATTTGTTTTTTTCTTTAGGACATCTAGATTCTAATTAATTTTTTGTCTGCAGTGTAAAGAAGAGAGCATAGCAATTCTTTCAACTTTAAAGGCTTAATTTTGTGCAACGCTTTAGATAAATAATTGATTTAGCCCAACAGGACTTTGAAACACCATTATTATTGTATAAGGTCAATTCCAATATCAATATATTGGTATGTTGGATTGCAGTGCTTTTTCGCCTGTATGTATAACTTACCAGGATCACATTCTAACATTGCAACAATCAAATAAATTGAAAGCAACAAAACATGTGTTAGTCGTTTTTTCTTTATGACATCTAATTTTACATTTCTTTGTTAGATCATGGTAACTTATCATCCAAAATTAGATGCATCTATATGCTGTGTCCGTACAGAAGAACATGCGCATATTGCCATGTAGTTCCTAGATGCAGTGTCCGTACAGTACGCATGCGCAATTAATTTCCTTCTATATTACATATAAAATAGTTGAAGTTCGATATCAATTTTTACCATGATCAAGCACATACCCACTATATCATCATACATCATTGGAAAGATAAATGCATACTCTTTTGAAAAAAATGCATGTCAATAAATTCTATACGCGCTAACTCAAAATATTTACCTTAGAATAGGCAAACCGGGTTTGACAGCTGTGCAGACAACCATTTCGGGCTCAAATAGTATGACCTTCTTTCGAAGCCGGGAACCATCAACACAAAAAGGAGAGCACAATAATGGCATATTTTCTTATTGCTTACAAATATACCCTTCAAGTTGATACCAAAACTAACCATTGGCAATGTATTTTACAAATCCTAGGCAGCATGCACTCAACAATGTGTGCTAAGTATCAAACTGACTGCATGTAACCCTAAAAACAGGAGTTCCGGTTTGGGGTTATGTGACCTTTAAGAGAACCCAACACCTTCTAATTTGAATAAAAGGCACTTTTTCCACAGGTGTAATCTGTTTTGAGAAAGATCACAAAGTTCCGGTACAATGACACACAGATTTATTCATAAAAGTTGCCGTTGAAAGCGCCATGCGTAACAGCGTTTCGCGTCAAGAATTAATGTAGAAAAGCCAAACTTGGTTACATCATTCATGCAGCATTTAGACTCCATTCAAGGCATCACTTTCGATTCTAATAGGCAAAGCTGATGTAACATATGACTTAATAAGTGAAAAAATCATCAATGGCAATATTTGTGCATCAAAGCAGGTTTTGAACCGGATTCGAACAAACTTTTTAATTTTTTTTTTGGCACACTTTAAGTAAAAGCCATGTAGAAGCATCATTTCTTATGTCATTTGACCCAACAAAAAGGCTTGCTTGCATGAAAAAACAACACACTTGATTTCCTGACTAAAAAAAAGTTAAAGTAAAATCAAGTATTCAGCTGAAAACACAAAAATGATAATAATATTATGCTTTTTTTCCTGGAAGAATGTTGTTTCGATAGACCCTGCGTGAAAAACACCAGGGAATCTGTATTTAATTGACCTCAATATTATGCGTAAAACTAAGTGTGCATTTGTAGGCGGTGTCGAAATGGGTCTTTAGCTCTGCCTGAACTGTCGTCCAATTGGTTTACAAGTCCGGCTGAAGTGACAGGCCACCAAAAACTGTACAGCATGACTGATTCGGAGACGGCCCTCAACACTCGCCCAGTCGTGTCGAGAGGATCGGTGTCTTTGCAGGTTAGTACGCCGTTATTTTCAATTAAATCTATTGTAAAATGATTTTTTTTTATCCTGGCACTCTTTTAACAGACAATGTGATGCCGGCGTGGTGAATTATTCATTTGCAGCAAATAAAGCAACAAAGACTATTGAAAGCTTACTCTAATTGTATCTAACTTACATAAGTTGGCACCGTAATGGGTAAATGTGCACAGAAAAACCTTTTTGTTTTCTCAGATTACACGGAATTGAGCACCTGGGCCAGACTGACACTTTCCGGAGCCTGTCCGAGACGGAACTTGAGCCGAGGAATCATAGGTCCAGGTGTGACAAAAGAATTAAAGCTCATGTCTGACGATGACTTTTTTTTAGTCAGGAAATCAAGTGTGTTGTTTTTTTATGCAAGCAAGCCTTTTTGTTGGGTCAAATGACATAAGAAATGCTGCTTCTACATGGATTTTACTTAAAGTGTGCCAACAAAAAAATTAAAAAGTTTGTTCGAATCCGGTTCAAAACCTGCTTTGATGCACAAATATTGCCATTGATGATTTTTTCACTTATTAAGTCATATGTTACATCAGCTTTGCCTATTAGAATCGAAAGTGATGCCTTGAATGGAGTCTAAATGCTGCATGTATGATGTAACCAAGTTTGGCTTTTCTACATTAATTCTTGACGCGAAACGCTGTTACGCATGGCGCTTTCAACGGCAACTTTTATGAATAAATCTGTGTGTCATTGTACCGGAACTTTGTGATCTTTCTCAAAACAGATTACACCTGTGGAAAAAGTGCCTTTTATTCAAATAAGAAGGTGTTGGGCTCTCTTAAAGGTCACATAACCCCAAACCGGAACTCCTGTTTTTAGGGTTACATGCAGTCAGTTTGATACTTAGCACACATTGTTGAGTGCATGCTGCCTAGGATTTGTAAAATACATTGCCAATGGTTAGTTTTGGTATCAACTTGAAGGGTATATTTGTAAGCAATAAGAAAATATGCCATTATTGTGCTCTCCTTTTGTGTTGATGGTTCCCGGCTTTGAAAGTAGGTCATACTATTTGAGCCCGAAATGGTTGTCTGCACAGCTGTCAAAACCGGTTTGCCTATTCTAAGGTAAATATTTTGAGTTAGCGCGTATAGAATTTAATGACATGCATTTTTTTTTCAAAAGAGTATGCATTTATCTTTCTAATGATGTATGATGATATAGTGGGTATGCGCTTGATCATGGTAAAAATTGATATCGAACTTCAACTATTTTATATGTAATATAGAAGGAAATTAATTGCGCATGCGTAACCTTTAAGCACATCCGACCAAGTTAGTCGTCTGCCAGAATTTTGACAATTGACCATCAAAAACTCTCTGTATTGCAAAACATAACTGCCAGATGTCATTTTGACCCAAATTAGGGCTGTTTGCAATTGGGCTGTTGCACTTGGGGTCATAAGGGGGGTAAATGCTGGAAAATCACACCGAAACCTGTTCCGGAGACATATTCTAAGACTACTTAAACACTCGGTATTGTTTTTCACTGACATTTTGACATTAATTTGCATCAATCTCAATAATGAACCTCGTGCATGTCTTTATTTCATCTATATTTGTTATTGTTGTTTACTTTTTGAACCTTTTACTGTTAAAAATGCCTGCCAATTTTGGACCGACACTGCTATCTGCCTTCGCCTGCAACCCCGTCAGGCAGATCTACTCAGAATAACACTACTTTGCCTTATTTTTCCTGTTAGGTTATCTTGCAGAGTTTAAGTAAAATCAAGTATTCAGCTAAAAACACAAAAATGATAATAATAGTATGCTTTCTTTCCTGGAAGAATGTTGTTGTGATAGACCCTGCGTGAAAAACACCAGGGAATCTGTATTTAAGTGACCTCAATATTATGCGTAAACCTAAGTGTGCATTTGTAGGCGGTGTCGAAATGGGTCTTTAGCTCTGCCTGAACTGTCGTCCAATTGGTTTACAAGTCCGGCTGAAGTGACAGGCCATCAAAAACTGTACAGCATCACTGATTCGGAGACGGCCCTCAACACTCGCCCTGTCGTGTCGAGAGGATCGTCTTTGCAGGTTAGTACGCCGTTATTTTCAATTAAATCTATGGTAAAATGATTTTTTTTAATATCCTGGCACACTTTTGTCACCAAAATTGGGAAAATTGGGTGTTTTACATTTACTGAAGATCTTAAACCACATTTTGTGGCGATAACTTTGCCAGTGTGCCAGACAATGTGATGCCGGCGTGGTGAATTATTCATTTGCAGCAAATAAAGCAACAAAGACTATTGAAAGCTTACTCTAATTGTATCTAACTTACATAAGTTGGCACCGTAATGGGTAGATGTGCACAAAAAACCTTTTTGTTTTCTCAGATTACACGGAATTAAGCACCCGGGCCAGACTGACACTTTCCGGAGCCTGTCCGAGACGGAACTCGAGCCGAGGAATCATAGGTCCAGGTGTGACAAAAGAATTAAAGCTCATGTCTTACGATGACTTTTTTTAAGTCAGGAAATCAAGTGTGTTGTTTTTTCATGCAAGCAAGCCCTTTTGTTGGGTCAAATGACATTAGAAATGCTGCTTCTACATGAATTTTACCTAAAATGTGCCAAAAAAAATAAAAAAGTTTGTTCGAATCCGGTTCAAAACCTGCTTTGATGCACAAATATTGCCATTGATGATTTTTTTCACTTATTAAGTCATATGTTACATCAGCTTTGCCTATTAGAATCGAAAGTGATGCCTTGTATGGAGTCTAAGTGCTGCATATATGATGTAACCAAGTTTGGCTTTTCTACCTTAATTCTTGACGCGAAACGCTGTTACGCATGGCGCTTTCAACGGCAACTTTTATGAATAAATATGTGTGTCATTGTACCGGAACTTTGTGATCTTTCTCAAAACAGATTACACCTGTGGAAAAAGAGCCTTTAATTCAAATTAGAAGGTGTTGGGTTCTCTTAAAGGTCACATAACCCCAAACCGGAAACTCCTGTTTTTAGGGTTACATGCAGTCAGTTTGATACTTAGCACACATTGTTGAGTGCATGCTGCCTAGGATTTGTAAAATACATTGCAAATGGTTAGTTTTGGTATCAACTTGAATGGTGTATTTGTAAGCAATAAGAAAATAAGCCATTTTTGTGCTCTACTTTTTGTGTTGATGGTTCCCGGCTTTGAAAGTAGGTCATACTATTTGAGCCCAAAATGGTTGTCTGCACAGCTGTCAAAACCGGTTTGCCTATTCTAAGGTAAATATTTTGAGTTAGCGCGTATAGAATTTAAAGACATGCATTTTTTTTCAAAAGAGTATGCATTTATCTTTCTAATGATGTATGATGATATAGTGGGTATGCGCTTGATCATGGTAAAAATTGATATCGATCTTCAACTATTTTATATGTAATATAGAAGGAAATTAATTGCGCATGCGTAACCTTTAAGCACATCCGACCAAGTTAGTCGTCTGCCAGAATTTTAACAATTGACCATCAAAAACTCTCTGTATTGCAAAACATAACTGCCAGAAGTCATTTTGACCCAAATTAGGGCTGTTTGCAATTGGGCTGTTGCACTTGGGGTCATAAGGGGGGTAAATGCGGGAAAATCACACCGAAACCTGTTCCGGAGACATATTCTAAGACTACTTAAACACTCGGTATTATTTTTCAGTGACATTTTGACATTAATTTGCATCAATCTCAATAATGAACCTAATGCATGTCTTTATTTCATCTGTATTTATTATTGTTGTTTACTTTTAGAGCCTTTTACTGTTAAAAATGCCTGCCAATTTTGGACCGACACTGCTATCTGCCTTCGCCTTCAACCCCGTCAGGCAGATCTACTCAGAATAACACTACTTTGCCTTATTTTTCCTGTTTGGATATCTTGCAGAGTTAAAGTAAAATCAAGTATTCAGCTGAAAACACAAAAATGATAATAATATTATGCTTTTTTTTCCTGGAAGAATGTTGTTTCGATAGACCCTGCGTGAAAAACACCAGGGAATCTGTATTTAATTGACCTCAATATTATGCGTAAAACTAAGTGTGCATTTGTAGGCGGTGTCGAAATGGGTCTTTAGCTCTGCCTGAACTGTCGTCCAATTAGTTTACAAGTCCGGCTGAAATGACAGGCCATCAAAAACTGTACAGCATGACTGATTCGGAGACGGCCCTCAACACTCGCCCAGTCGTGTCGAGAGGATCGGTGTCTTTGCAGGTTAGTACGCCGTTATTTTCAATGAAATCTATTGTAAAAGATTTTTTTTATATCCTGGCACACTTTTGTCACCAAAATTGGAAAAATTGGGTGTTTTACATTTACTGAAGATCTTAAACCACATTTTGTGGCGATAACTTTGCCAGTGTGCCAGACAATGTGATGCCGGCGTGGTGAATTATCATTTGCAGCAAATAAAGCAACAAAGACTATTGAAAGCTTACTCTAATTGTATCTAACTTACATAAGTTGGCACCGTAATGGGTAAATGTGCATAAAAAACCTTTTTGTTTTCTCAGATTACACGGAATTGAGCACCCGGACCAGACTGACACTTTCCGGAGCCTGTCCGAGACGGAACTCGAGCCTAAGAATCATATGTCCAGTTGTGACAAAAGAATTAAAGCTCATGTCTGACGATTACTTTTTTTAGTCAGGAAATCAAGTGTGTTGTTTTTCATGCAAGCAAGCCCTATTGTTGGGTCAAATGACATTAGAAATGCTGCTTCTACATGGAATTTACCTAAAATGTTCCTAAAAAAAAAAAAAGTTTGTTCGAATCCGGTTCAAAACCTGCTTTGATGCACAAATATTGCCATTGATGATTGTTTTCACTTATTAAGTCATATGTTACATCAGCTTTGCATATTAGAATCGAAAGTGATGCCTTGTATGGAGTCTAAGTGCTGCATGTATGATGTAACCAAGTTTGGCTTTTCTACCTAATTCTTGACGCGAAACGCTGTTACGCATGGCGCTTTCAACGGCAACTTTATGAATAAATCTGTGTGTCATTGTACCGGAACTTTGTGATCTTTCTCAAAACAGATTACACTTGTGGAAAAAGAGCCTTTAATTCAAATTGAAGGTGTTGGGTTCTCTTAAAGGTCACATAAGCCCAAACCGGAACTCCTGTTTTTAGAGTTACATGCAGTCAGTTTGATACTTAGC
>NC_068368.1:24293055-24387111 GCF_020536995.1 Dreissena polymorpha | reverse complement strand
AATAAACGCTTTCTGGCAAATAGCATCGTCTTAATTTTAATACAAATAATGAACATTTGGACATACAAAATGTCCAATAACATACCGGCAATAATCATTATATATATGTTAATTTCTGTGCATGTTTATACCGAAATTATAGCCGACATCGTCCAGTTAGGGAAATTTAGTGACACACTTTAACACATCAAACATGCATGATAGTTCTTTTTTCATATGATATTCCCCTGGTTCTTACCGGTGTATTGGTGCAGTTTGATAACCCCGCCGGGCTACAGTAGGTGCTAATACACACGTGGTATCGTGTTCAATACAATCGTCTTAATTTTAATACAAATAATGAACATTTGACATACAAAATGTCCAATAACATATCGCATTAACATTATATATATGTTATTTCTTTGCAGTTTATACCGAAATTATAGCCGACATCGCAGTTAGGGGAAATTTTGTGACACACTTTAACAAATCAAACATGCATGATAGTTCTTTTTCATATGATATTTCCCTGGTTGCTTACCGGTGTATTGGTGCAGTTGATAACCCCCGCCGGGACTACAGTAGGGGTGCTAATACACACGTGTATCGTGTTCAATACCCGATCCATGCTACAACGTGTAAGAAACGGGAATTTCGGTAATTCTACCTTTTTAAAGCTTGCGCACCTCTAATTGGGCACATATCCAAATATAATTTAATTAATTATTTCCTAATCAGCATCATTCACTAAACTACATGCAAATTTGTAGGTAGCTTTCCATGCTTAAAAAAAAAATAAACCGATGTTTTCAAAACCACCCTCACGCTCGGCTTTTGTCCAGTTTATTTTCACCCCTGGGGTATATAAAAGTTCCATAATTCATTCATATTTCCAAATATGGGCATGGCAGTTGGTGTGTACAGATGCAGTAAAGGTGTTTAAAGTTTAAACAAGATGAAATAAGTATTCTTTTACAGACATTTATTTTTACAAATTTAATCTATGGAATAGCGCCATGAAATGTAAGTGATTTCAGCCAAGTAAAACAAAGTGTCATAAAATTCAAAATAGTATCATTTAAGTTATATTTTAAATTAAGTTTTTATAGAAACACTATATACACAGCAAAAATACCAAAAAATAGACAGATTTACCGTTTACTTTTTGAAATAAAAATAAAATGCAACATGCATCATTCGTATTTTCAGCAGTAAATTAATCAATTTAGCCATAACGTTGTTTTAATTTTAAAATTGAAGGATGTGCATACAATTTTCCAGCATATTTAACAATAAACATAGCTTATGTGCTATATTAAATCAAATTACGGTAGAAAAGAAATAAAACGCGTCGCAAAAAGTATGCGATGTCGGCAGGAATCGAACCTGCGCGGGAAAATCCCAAAAGAATTCAATTTCATCGCCTTACCCACTCGGCCACGACAACTTTACATCTGGTGTAACCTTAAATTAGATATATATAAGTAAACAGGTAAAAAGGCCTCGCTCGATCTTTGAAGAAATCGCGAAATCGTATTTTTCAGATGATAATTGGGATCAAAGTCAATATTTATAGTGAAAATAATGTAAACCTAAATGAATAGTTAAACATATATCAAAATTCGAAGTTTGAAAAAAATAAAATGCATCTCTCGGAAATAAGCGATAATTGAAGATCGGCAATGGCTTATGTATGAAGTGAAAGGACAGTTGAAAGTTTCCATTTGCACGTTAATGATTCTGATAATATGGTGACAAAGGCAAGCAGTCCTATGCAGTATTGTGTTTTGACCGAGAGTAGCGTGATCTGTGTCGGTGTTGGGGCGCTCTGAGGGCGCAATCCGGCTACATAGGTACATAGAAACCTCTTGTGGCTATAGTCCATGGATCGGGTTCGGCAGACAGGGAACATGTAAATTTTTATAAGTATGTTTTATACCTTAATTACCTAACGTATATTTATCCTGGTTACTTATTTACTGAGGTATGAGTTAGTCGCAATGATTGTAGATACATTGTACTATATTTAGTAAGTATTTGGAGGACGAGTGGCACGGGCACGCGCTTTATTATCACTTATGCAAGGAACGCGTTTTGTTTATATACGTATTTTTTATATTCCGATAGGCTTAAGGGAGGTAACTTAATCAAGTAAAACGCGATATTTTTTGCAATGCCTTTTTATAACTCTTGTTTAATTAATTACATACGAATATACAGCTAATTTAAGATGATTTTTACCAGAAAAAAATTTCGGAGAAAGATATATTGAGATTTTGATATTCCATAGAATGCGAGTCTCCATATATATTTTCTATTGCAGGGGAGGTAATTAAAATTTTAAGTCTCCGAATTGGTCTTTGTTGTATCTATTTACGTTTATTTTCCAGCTTATGGCGATTAAAAAATTAATTATTATTAGTATATGCTCATATGGGATATTGGTACGGATATATCGTGTTCATATAACTGTTACTACCATCCATTTCATTCAGTTTCAGGTCGGGCTACCGTAACCTCGTGAAGAGGCCAGTAGGACCTGTAAATAAACTCTGAAACACACACTCATTCATCATTCAGGTCGGGCTACACAAATCTCGTGAAGAGGCCAGTAGGACCTGTAACAAACTCTCATACACACACTCTTCACTCATCGTGGCGCTCTCGCATGTCTGAGGCGATATATAAGATCGATGTCATATATAATACTGTATTCGCTGGTATTTTCGGTTGATATGTTTGATTGCTTAGGACGCAATGAATATAGTGTATTTATATTTAATCGAAGTGAGCTCATTGTTGTTTCTGGCGGTATTCAATTTCTGGTAATAGTTTCGCGATTAAAGACGTCGGTTCTCTCGGTTAGGGTGGGAATGTTCTTATTTGTTAATGTGCCAAGTGCTTAAAGGCGGTTTATCGCACTTTATTAGTCGGCGTTTCAAGAGAATGGGTAATAAATGCAAATCAGTAGGTGCTTAGAAGACTTAAGTTACGGCAAGAACCACAACTCACTCTGCTAGGAACGATTACCACTGCCTGTCTGCAAGCAGACGACAAATGATTCTGCTCTAGCAGTGAATGTATATACCAGCTTGTAAACGCCATTGGGCCAGTCTAGTGTTTATCATTAAAATATGCACATATTGGCTGCTTTCATGGAAAACGAGGCTTAATGCACGTCAAATAAGATTAGCCTGTGCACATGATAAGCATATGCAATGCAGAACAAGCTAATCAAGGACGACAACAGCGAACAACTAAAGTGCCTTCAGCGCTTTGATTTATAATACATTATGTCCTATGTATAATGGCGTATAGCTACTAATATATGTGTGTATAAAATATGTTAACCGTCTTTATTTTTTAAATAAATGAAATCATACTGAAACTCTACGAATTGAGGATTTACATGTTTTTATGAGCTGTCAAAGATTATTACAAACAACAATTATTATCTTTTTTAATGCAGACACTTTAAAAGACTGTGGGTGCGGACCCAGGATCCTGCGATAAATCAAACGGAAAGGTACTTTAGGTACTTAAGCTACGTTGGAAGAACTCGGACATTGTTGACGGCCCTGTCTTCAATAAATACTGTTTTGAGTGAGGTTAAACTTACAAATGTATTTGTTAGCCAATTGACGTGTATCGTGGTATTTTGAAATTATTTTTAAAATACTGGGCTAAGCATTGGGTTTCGGTAGAAAGTACTGCAAACAATTTCGCTAGATTTCAACAACATTTTAACACTCCGCATTATGATATTTTGATTCAATTTTTCCATATTTATACCAAGTGAGTTTTTCATTTGACCGCCTTGCGGATACAGATCCATTAGCATGTGCTTGTGTATTATAATAACAATTAATGAGTTAATTACTACTTACAGTATCGTTATTTCATCACATCATCGTTATCAACGTTATCATGATCATCAATCATCAACATAATCATCATCTCATCATTATCATCATCATCATCATTATCATCATCATCATCATCATCTCATCATCATCATCATCATCATCATCATCATCATCATCATCATCATCATCATCATCCATCGTCATCATCATAGTCATCATCAATCATCATCATCATCATCATCATCATCATCATCATCATCATCATCATCATCATCATCATCATCATCGTCGTCGCCGTCGTCGTCGTCGTCGTCGTCGTCGTCGTCGTCGTCGTCGTCGTCGTCGTCGTCGTCGTCGTCGTCGTCGCCCTCGTCCTCGTCCTCGTCCTGCTCCTCCGCCTCCACCGCATCATCAGCAGCAGCATCGTCATCAGCAACAACAGCAGCATTATCGTCACTATCACCAACAACATCGTTATGGTCGTCATCGTCGTGATCATCATCATCAGTGTCATCATCATCATCATCATCGTCATTGTTATCGTCGTTGTTCTCCTCCTCGTCGTCGTCATCGTCATCATCGTCGTCATCGTCATTCTCATCATGAACAATTTCAACAACCGTAAAACCTATCGCTCAGCTCATTTTGCAGTGAATTCGGATGTTATATCAAATCTTTTTGATTAATAGAGTTTGCTGCTTAATGTATTAATAACTAAATAATAATGTTGATAATATTGAAAATAAATGGTTTCAATTTTATTTATCCGTTTAAGATGCAGTATTTGACCAAGTCAATTTGTCGCTAAAAGTAGTCATTACACATTCAATCCAAAAAGCGTTACGAGTTGCTATTGAAACTATAATCGCATTCCGATAAAAATGGTGTCTGTATTAGGGCCTGTTTAATTTCTACGCTTAATTGCAATTCATAAAAATATTTTTAAGGGTACCGGTATATCTAGACACACTCTGTTATCCAAACAATCCTTGTGATCATAAACAAATAAACAATGAAATATAAATAAAATTAGATGATAAAAAATGGTATCTTGCTTTTTGCTGTTGCTAGTTATCAACAGAGTAGCAAACTTTTAAATATAAATTATATTCAATTCATAGCACGCTTAAGATTTGAAGTTTATCTAAATCTATAAGCACAAACATATTTATGTTTGTTAATACAAAGCTGTAGCAGTTTTCTGATTGCGCTTGAAAAGATGTGATTGTTGTTGTTGCATTAATAGTATCATTAGTTTGTATTTCCAGATTAGGTATTCCACCATACATTTTGTTTTTAATCAGATGTCTTATAATTGGCATTGCAATATTTCAATAACGAGTAATCAACACAATTGACTTTATGTATTTTTAATTGTTTATCCATATTATCATTAACACTTGAGGGAAAAATAAGCTGTGTCATTTTTTATTTTTTATTTTACTTATGGTTCAGACAACTCTGCTTTTACTATATGCCGTAATAATTATAAGTTTCCGTTCACTTAAAGATATTGTTTTTCGTGTTGGAAAATTTAAATACGAAAAATATTTAGAGACAAGTGTGTTATGTTTGTTTGTCAATTATTTAATTGAAGTAGAAATAATACATCAGTGTACATAATTTTATTGTGTTGTTCCCTTCGTTCTTTACTTTAAAAATGCAAACTTAACAGCTTTGCAATCAACTGAAATAATATATAAAAAGGAAAAACAATAAACGTTTGGCTTTCTTAATACGATATCATTTCAAACGCTGTTGGAAGGAACCATTGCTTATTAGAGGTTTACAAGGTAATTTACCCAAGTACGCAAATGTAATGGTCGATTGCCCTTAGGCATGATTCTGTTTTATTACTTTAATCTGGTTGTAAAAATGCATGACCGAAGGGTCATCAGATAAGCAAAAACAGGGTCAAAATCTGATAAAATAGCGCTGTTTAACTGACTGTACGAAAATCCGTATGTCCGAAAATTTAGAATCATGAAAACATAAATATTTTGGCTTAAAAAGGAAATGTAAGAAAATTTAGAATGTAAGAGAAATACGGTGGTTTTATGGTGTTTAAATCGATTAGAAATAGCAAAACCTAAAGACATTATCTCAAGTGTGATTTTCAAAAGATTTTATATGAATGTACACACACGGTAAAACTAGTCTATTAAAATGAAATACCTTCATTGGTTCTCATGTTTTTAATATTTATTAAACATAGGTATTTGTGAACACTTGTTGTTATATAATATTGAAATGTACACGCATACTGAACATAAAATCATTAGCATAACGGCTAAGTTGGTTTTTACTAAGATTGCAATAGTGTTTATTTTATTATTATGAATCTTATGAGGATAACTTTGAAAGTTTGACACAGAGTATCTGAAGAAGATATATACATACTCACATATGTGGTTGTTGTTGTGGTTATTGTTTCAATATTTTTATGAGTATCATACATTCAATGACGAATAGCTATTAATTTGTCATACAAACACCATAATTATTATTGGATTGCGGAGATTAAACAAATCGATTCCCTAGTAACTGATATAACTGATACATTTTTTGAGCGACAATTTGAAACTAAATCTAGTATTATTTAAATTTGATTATTTTAATTGCAGACTTTTTTTATTAATCCCAATTATTGTGTACGCAACGTTTCTTTTATTTAAATCGCTGAGTACGAAGCATCAAGCTATTTTTTAATTAATTGACAGTGATCTTTAATGTATGTCATAATATAAATTGAAATCAATCTTAATTAAAGCTTGAGCGGTTGGTTTGTAATAAGTTTTGTAAATGTTGCTGTAGGATATGTATGCACAATACTAACGCTCTGGCATATTGTGATGGTGATATGAGTATATATTGCACAATGAATATGTGATGATGTTCTTGTGATAATATTGAGGCTATAATTAGTTTTTGAATTAAGCTAGCTAATTTCAAATAAGATACAAACACATCCCAATCCTAAAATTATCAGTAAGTTATAGTATTGTTTGCCTCTAGGCGCATAATGAATTGAAGGCCTAGTTTATCTGTTAATCCTCGCCCCATGTGGTGTCCCAGTGGGTACACTGATATTAATACACGATGTATTGGTCCACAATTAAATCTCTTATAAAAACATGTCTCTCAGGTGACTGAAAAATGGCTGTGTAGATACAACAAATACTACTACAACGGAGACTAAGATAACACATGTTACAATTAATTTGTCTTCCTTGCGTTCTTCTTATACGACAAACACTTCTAAAACAAAAAAGCAAAAAGCCGCTACTGCTACTGCTTCGGCTACTCTTACTGCTACTGCTGCTGCTACTGCTGCCGCTGCCACTGCCGCTGCCACTGCCGCTGCCACTGCTGCTGCCGCTGCCACTGCCACTGCCGCTGCCACTGCCGCTGCCACTGCCGCTGCCAGTGCTGCTGCTGCTGCGGCTACTGATAGTGCTACTGCTACTTGCCACTGCTACTGCCACTGCTACTGCCACTGCCACTGCCGCTGCTGCTGTTGCTTCTGATAGTGCTACTGCTACTGCTGCTGCTGCTGCTTCTGCTGCTGTTGCTGCTGCTACTGTTACTGCTACTGATACGGCTACTGATACTGCTACTTCTACTGCTACTGCTAGTGCTACTGCTACTGCTACTGCTACTGATTCTGCTACTGCTACTGCTACTGCTGCTGCTGCTACTGCTGCTGCCGCTGCTACTGCTACTATTGATAATAATTCTCCTTCTACTTCTCTTTCTAATAATGCTAGCGATGCTTCATAATTTATTTTTAAATGTATCATTTTGTTAAAACAGGAAAGAACTGTTATATATATTTTCTTAAAGGGATCTTTTCACGCTTTGGTAAATTGACAAAATTGAAAAAAGTTGTTTCAGATTCGTAAGTTTTCGTTTTAGTTATGATATTTGTGAGGGAAACAGTAATACTGAACATTAACCATGCTCTAATATAGCCATTATATGCATCTTTTGACGATTTTAAAACCTAAAAATTATAAAGCGTTGCAACGCGAAACGATTGAATACTTTGGAGAGTTCTGTTTTTGTCGTTAAATTTTGTGAAACTACGAAGATTGCTTATATAAGGTATAAAATACGTCGAGAATGTGTACTCGGCGGAATAGCTCAGTAGGCATAAGCGTTTATACTACAGGACTCTGCCAGGACTCCAGGGGTCACTGGTTCGAACCCTGCTCCGGGCAATGTACATTTCCTTTTTTTTTAATTTTTTTTCTTGATTTTTTACTGGAGCTTTTATGATCCAATGTTTACATTTATCAATATAAAGCATTTAATGAATAAGTTAAAAAAATGCCAAAATCTGTGAAAACGCCCCTTTAAAGGTGTAAAGAATCTAAACTTTTCTGCGATTAAAGTTTTATTTAACTGGATTAGTATAGGCCACATAACAGACGCTATTGTACTGATTTGTACTAAACAACATTTTGTCATAATCAACAGTTTTAACATGCCGCAGTTTCCTTGGAAGTTGACCTTTGATTGGAGTTATGTATAAAACATTAACAAGGTATTTGTTGACAGTTTGTCCTGTCACAATTATATATTCGTTGAGCCAAACGTGTGATAAAGATCCCTTTTGGGGTGGCGATAAATACTATTTATATTGTTCAACAGTGGGAGACTGAGAAAACATATGTTACAATTAATTTGTCTACTTTGCCTGCTTCTTCTTTATATATTTTTCTTGCTAATCGTTTAAGTTTAGTTTTAGTTAAGTAGGTATATCAATTTACATTTTTTGATAGATATTTATTTGGATAGTAATAGTATGTTTTATTTGACTTGACATCATTGAACCGGTTTATTCATTGATAAGATCGGGATCTCCACAGGTGTTTAATCTCGATTGTTAGGTGGGGAGAAGGGTCCGAATGATAATGCTGTCGTCGGCTTACGAATCACATTTCACAAGTTTTAGACAAATATGCATACGTTATAAACCTAATTTAAGTATTACATAGATAATAACTTATCTTTATTTTGATGAACTACGTTTAAGGTATAAAACTATAATTATCTATGTGTTGTGTGCCGCATACATACCATCTTGCTTTTTTAAATTTGATCACAACGGTCCGAAGTCATAAACATTCATTATGCATGGTTGCTAAAGCACAGTGTATACTAACTAACCTATGTTTATTGTTGTTTGCTAGGGTTATTATTATTATGTTTTATTTTTTTATTTTGGGGGGGGGGGTGGGAGGGCTTTTATAGAAGATTTCAACTAGTCCTTAACGAAAAAAAAATATCGGTATAGGAAATATAAAAGAGTAATAGACAGCTTCATTCATGCTGTTCTATTATGGTGTTTTAACGCATATAATTATGTATGGTTGATGAAGCACATTGTATGCTACCGATGTTTAATGTTGTTTGATGATGATGTTAAGTTGGTGTTGCTGTTGTTGTTAATGATGATGATGAGGAGGAGGAGGAAGAAGAAGAAGAAGATGATGATGATGATAATGATGATGGTGGTGGTGGTAGTAGTGACGACGACGACGATGATGATGATTTTGATTATGATAATGAGATTTGAATTAAATTAATGCGCAAAGATTTTTCTTTTTAGCGGCCAAATGCAGATATCTGCGCTCGGCCGCTGTAAGGGTTATGTAATATTTGCAATCTACATAGGAGTCAATAGCAGATACCAAGCACCATATGCTTATGAGAAACAAAAGCAAAATATTGGCAATCGCTGAAATCTCGAATATGACTAAATCATTTTATTAAATGAAAACCGGTAACTATTTTAAACGGTTATTATATTGCAACAACTTAGCGGTGTTTATCCAAAAGACCATTGTTATAATTACAGGGACGTCAATAGGCCAAACTATTCAGGAAATATGATTTGAGTCGTCAAGGATAGAATTTGAGATCAATGTACGTCCGATGAGATTTAAAGGGAGTTGGAGGCGTAGGGACAGATTCGTTCGAGTACGCGATCATTTGAGAACAAATTATGTTGAAGCTTTATCGGAATTCCGGAAATTTGCGATCGGTACCGATTTTTCCTGGTTCTTTTTTATTGATTCTGATAAGTTAGCGGCCGGCACGGACATGAATATTAACTGACGAAAACCTCTTCGCTACTTTCCGAAAATCTTCGACATGTTGCAAATATCCGTAATATTCCGCATTGTACTCACCAGAAATTGCAACTAGAAAGACTACAATAAATCAGTAAGCTACGGCTCGGGCGGGGATTTACCTTTTATCCCTGTAAGGGACCTAATGCCCCAGACTACCGGCTATTTTTTTCCGGAATTCGAACTTGATACACTTGATATCCCTGAATTAAATATTTATATCCGCAATTTTGATCTCTAGAGTGCTGACTGTTAGTATTGTATTTGACTGGAATGACTGTCGATTATGTGTTTTTAAGATTAAAACAAGCTTACGAAGAACTTTGTGTTTGCTTTTTTGTACGCTTTCTTTTTAAAAATGTATTGTCCGCCACGGACGCAACAATTGACCAAATGTACCAGATTGTGGTCTCTTTAAAGTGCTATGTTTTTACTGCCGTGATATCTTTAACAAACTACACATTATTGATCGTGGACGTTTTATACTCTTATTGAATTTGTTTCCCCAAAATATGCTCTTCTATTAGTAGATGTTTAGGTGACGATGTTCTAATTATAGATCTTACACGACCAAGAAACACTAGATAGGTCTTTGCAAAGAGAGCTGTTGGATATCGTGAATGCGTTCAATGTGGCCTGTTTATTTCAGAAAGCTATGTGCAATGTTTTATGGGGATTTCTATCAAATTGCCAATTGCAAAATTTGATTTAATTCATTCGGACCTACCAGCGGGAAACTTCTTCATTAAAATTCAATGGGCTTTTAAGAAGTTCGTTGAAAGGCCAAATTTGACGTTAAACAGCAACGCCGAAAAAATTGCTACTCAGTCTTATTTATCACTTTTTTTGTAAGATTTACCAGTAGACGTTCTTCAGTGAAATTAAGCAAACACACAGTGCCGACAAATATGGAAGGGTATTTAGGTAAAAATTACATCCTTCTTTGTGACTGTGTCATGATTATTGATGGTACTTTCAATTAGTATGTAGACACCTTTTCATGCTTGATGACACTTACATCTTGCCTGATGTCCAATGTCTATTTACATTATGCTTAATGGTATCATGCATGTGTACAGATGCAACATTCTTGTTCGTTAATTGCATGCTGCATATGTGTATGTTGGTTTGTGCAGAGAGACTTGTGCAATAGGCGCAGTGCATAATGAAATCAAATATTAATGCGTTTAATAAATTAACGCGATGGTAAGATGTGAGTTTCACCCAAGCACAAAGCAACATACTATCATGCATGATACAATGATGTCAATTGACAGTCATTCCGAAATGCTACGGAGGACTACGGAAATTTACGGCGTATAACGGAAATTTTATGTTATAGGAGAAGTTGCGCACCTTTGTAAGATATTTGCTACTGAACCGAAATTAACCGCGTGTTTGTAGACTTAACTTTTTTTTGGTTAATGACTAACCATAATTTTTGTACAGTAATTTACCTTCAATAACCAAAGAAAGTCTATGGATATATTTCAATATATGCTACTAATGCATGTATGCAGAGCTCCAGATAAGACGCTTAAAGTCGTAAAAAATTGAATTAAATTTAGTAAAAAAGTAGACTTAAATTCTGTGCGTACGGTTACACATTGGAAAAATAAAATAAGAATTCAAAATGTGTGATCATGCGTAAAACTCAATATCAATGCATATAATGTAAACATTTTATCAATGAGTTCCCACTCGTCTAGGCCCTCATTACAATTATGAAATCAACAGCACTTTAACGTTATTATGAATAACAGACCATCTTTACCACAGTCGAAAAGCCGAACGTTTTCCATTATCTGGTCCTTTTATCGCAAAAAGTCTGCTTTAACCCGGCAATTGTCATTAGCTCTTCTTAGACTTTAAACCTAAATGCGGATGTGCCAAAAATTATATTTACCTGAAAAAAAAAGAATTAATAATAGACTTTAAGGCTGGATTATTATAGAGTGTAAACCAAGATTTTGCTGAAAAAGTTATCTGGAACTTTGCATGTATGTTGAGAGGAAATCGATTACATAATTTCAAATTTACTAGAGTACTTTTATATTGCACCACATAAAATGCTTTAAAACTATAATATTGAAGTGCACATATAAACTTTATTATAGATGGGTAGGTATTTCGTGTCAATCTCTTTCACATATGAAAGAGCTGTTGGTCATGCTGCTTTAAGTACATATAGATGCATGACACAATTTAGATTAAGCAAAATAAAACACTAGGTATTTGCCAAGAGTCAAATATATACGAGCAGTAAGAGCGTAATCGTGCACAGCGAGACTTACTCATGTAGAATTGAAACTCTTATTGCTTTCTTTCGAAATAATTTCATGTGTCCGATCTAATATGCAATATGCCCGGTGTTTTTTTTTTGCGGATTAATGTTCCGTTTTAGATCCATAATTAACGAATGCCTCAATATTTTCAAATAATAATGTTCACCGACATTTTTTCATACAGATTGGATATAAATATTATAGAGCTTAACAAAAAATACATTAAGCCCTGTTCTCCCGGCACACGTGCTGGACACACAGGTGGTTAGCGTGTGGCTATGATAATAATTAGTGAAAACATCTTTTTGAATGATAAATAATCATATTAAAACGAAAAATCAAATTTTCTATAAAAAAAAAAAATCACTACCGTTTTATATATAACAAGGTATCCAACTCGAAATCATCCGAAAACGGGGTGCATCGTTTTGAGCAGCCATTACTAAATTAATTTTGCAGCGATTTTCATGACCCGGTCTTATTCAACGTAGAATGAATTTCCTTTTAGGAAATGTATATATATTGTTATATTTCTACACATGCTGGGTCAAATTTTAAGAAATAAAGCTATACATAATTCGCTTGACCCAGTTGTTATCGATCAGACCGTATTTATGAATGAAATCTCCAGTTGTAAAGACACAACTCCGCATTGGAGCAATGAAATCACTCTTGTGTTTAAAATGTCAGTTGGTTGAAATGTATGTAAACAAAGGTTTGAAAATGCGCTGGACAGTTAGTTTTGATGCATAATTCTACGGCAAGCACGGTAAGAATGTTTTTTTCATACGTTTTATTGAATTATGGTATCGAGGTTCGTGAACTTTGCAGGGAAAATGCCCATTTCCCGTGAAGATTTCAGTCATGAATACTGTCTGATCGATCACAGCTGGGTCACGCGAGTTGTGTATCGTGTTATTTTTTAAAAGTTGACCCAGTATTTGTATAAATATTGCAAGACATATACATTTCCAGAAAGGAAATTTATTTCTGCGTTGAATAAGACCAAGATCGTGAAAATCGCTGCAACATTGATGAAGTAATGGCTGTTTAAAACGATGCATCCCGTTTTCGGATGATTTCGAGTTGGATACCTTGTTGAATATATATTTAACTTATTTTTTTAAGAAAAGTTGATTTTTCGTTATAATATGATTACTTATCATTCCAAAATATGTTTTCACTAACTAGTATTATAGCCACACGCTAACCACCTGTAGCTGGACACTTTTAAAAAACACTATACAAATTCAAGTACTTATGCACTTAATTGATTGTAAACAATGACGGTTGAAATCCGTGCGTGGGAATTTTTCTGGTAACCAAGAGCGACGTCAACGTTCATGACAAACCTGTTTATGTGACATTTATTTATTGATTTTTTCCAACTTGATTGAAAATTATGTTTTATGATATTTTAATACATGTAGATGAAGTAGTTGTTTTCTCAACGAGGAGTACAATAGTTGTACAGTACTAGACACGAGTACTTGTAACTTTCAGGTTTCTCTGTATACCACAGACATTATATAGTCATAAAATGATAAATATGTGTTTATAGAAATTGTAATTATAGCATGGTAAACAGACTAGAGAAATCTGAAAGTTTCACGCACAGGTCTGTGGCAATGGGGGTTTGGGCTACTTTATAAATATGAGGTCGATATGCAATGCACATCGGTAGATTACGTCTACTGTAATTATTTGGACTAGGGAAGGGCCACAATTCCAACACATCAGCCCCGTTATGTTCTGAATAAAATACATGTATAATTTCTTGAGTGCCAATTGCATCTTACAAATATCAAAAACATTCACGGCAGTCAATTCATTGTGTAAACTTACTGGTCTTTATGGCAATAATGAACGTATTTAGTTTAATGGAGATTATATAACGAAGGGAACTAATTCAGCTTATTCAGTTTACTAGTCAAAATGATTCGGATGTTTTCGCTTTTTTTTTCCGAAAAGTAATTTATTCAACATACGGAAAATAAACGCGCGCCACCTGATGTCATAATTTAGTAACTTGCATTCTGCTTACTGCCTGTTGCTTACTGCCGTTGTTAATGACGCTTAGTGGCAAAACCGATTATGACTGGTTTCAGGAATAATGAACACACAAACATTGGATAGTCACCAAGCATGTTGAAACAATCATCAAGTATAACCGATAGAGAACAAGCATGTTGGAACTGTCATGAAGCATGTTAGAAAATACATCACGCATAATGTAAATATTATTCATGAATGATGTAATGTTGCAGCAATCATCAAGTATAAACGAATAGACAACAAGCATGTTGGAATTGTCATTAAGCAAATTAGAATAAGCATCAGTCATAATGTAAATATTCACCACGAATGATGTAACTTTTACCTAAATATCCTTCCATAGACATGTGTTGTTACTAAAATAGACATAGAGATTTGAGCATTGGGAGTGACCTAATCATACTGTGCTTTAGCAGTATTACGGAATACCGTTAGTGCCATCGTGGTTACAGATTAAAATCCAGAGGGCGAGAACGCGAGAACGCGATAGTACGATGGCGACAATGTGACAATACGATGATGACAGGGTGACAATACGATGGCGACAATGCGATAGTACGATGGCGACAATGCGAGAACGCGATAATACGATGACGACAATCAGACAGTGCGATGACGACAGTGCGACAATACGATGGCGACAGTGAGATAGTACGATGGCGACAATACTACAGTTCGATAGTGCGATAATACGATGACGACAGTGCGAAAATACGATGACGACAGTGCGACAATACGATGGCGATGGCCGACAGTGCGATAGTACGATGGTGCCAATGCGATAACGCGATAGTATGATGGCGGCAATTCGAAAATGCGATGGCGACAGTGCGACAATACGATGGCGACAATGCGATAGAACGATGGCGACATTGCGATGATACCACGGCGACAGTACGATATGACTATCGCATTGTCGCCCCCGTACTATCGCACTGCCGCCATTGTATTGTCGCACTGTCGCATTGTCGTCATCGTACTAGCGCGTTTTCGCAATCGTGCGAACGCATTGTCGCCATCGTATTGTCGCACTGTCGTCATCGTACTTTCGCGCTCTCGCATTCTCGCCCTCTGGATTTTAATGAGTAACCACGGTGGCCCTAACGGTATTTTGTACAGTAAAGTGCGTAAAATCTGGTTTGGAATAACAATTTTTATGCCGAAAACAGATGTTGAAAACCCGACTTTGTTTTATAAGTAGTAGTCTAAATATACAATGAGTTTTCCGAGCATTAAATAAACATATTAAAATAAAATTCATGTTCGTATCAGTTGAAGTTCTTGTTAATAGTAGAAGCAAAGAACACAATAAAACGCTGATTGGGCTTACTAATTTGAGGCAAGAAAAAACACATCGCGCTATTATATATAACATATAACGCGCATCCGCAAAGTTCGAGCGCCCGTCTCGGTGCCGTCGTTTCCGGTGAAAGTTTCGCACAGGAGCTACCGAGTTTGGATATGAGACCACGAATCATGGCTTGACTTTATATATCAGTCAGCGTAGTACCTGACCAGACTGCGCGGTTGGACAAGCTAGGATGGACCAACTTTGGCCGCATATGACATAAGACCCATTTTCGCATGACGCGGGTCATCTGACCTTTATAATGTGTATATAGCTTTGAATGGAATTTGCACATAGTTTTTGGCATGGACTTATTGTTATGTTATTGTGTTGCACGCTTTCAAAAGCAGAGGGCATATATAAGATCAATTATACTACGGAGTTCATTTTCTGTTGCAAAATGAAATGCAATAAAGATTGTTACTCAGCGGTGTGTACAGTATGACAGCGTTGTCTGTCTGCGATGCATTTATACTGGTTCTAAGCTGGCATACTCACCAATTGGACTCAACCATCTGCTCGAACAAGAAATGATAAGTTCTACTAGCATAAACCTTTAATTGTAACTCATTTTAAAAATATTCATGTTATTTATATTATTCAATTTATTATTCAAAATTATAATTATTATTTCCTTTATTGTTGTTTTTCGCATTAAGAAACTTATTCGGCTTACGAAACTGAAAAATCCCATTGGAAAAAAATCCCATGGGAGAAAAAATCCCATGGGTGAAAAAATCCCATGGGATTTAAAAATCCCATGGGATTTTTTTTTTTTTTAAACACGACTAAACGCATTAAAATATCGTAGTTGTTCATCATTTCATAAAATATGATGTTTCTAAAAGTTTCATGAATAAATCTCTCAAAATAAGAAAAAAATCCCATGGGATTTTTTTCTCCCATTTTAAAATGGGATTTTTTTATTACTAAATATTTTTATATATAATTGGCATAAAACCAATATACAGTCCTTAAATAACGTTAAAATACTTGCAAACGCAAATAAAACACGTTTTTTAAAATGTTCAAAATCCCATGGGATTTTTCTCCCATTTGCAAATTATGGGAGAAAAAAAATCCCATGGGAGAAAAAATCCCATGGGAAAATCGAAAATCCCATGGGAAAATGCAAAAATCCCATGGGAACCCCAACTTTGCTTATAAATTTCATAGTGAAGAAAACGCGTTTTTTGAGTGAAAATAACCAATTATTAATCAACGATAAGACTTTTATCGCATACTATGTCTCAAAGTAGCAAATCTTTAAGAAAAAGGGTACTTAAGTTTGCGAAATTTCGGTTTCGCAAAGTTTTTCCGGTGGCCGTTAATTTTATATTTTATATAGAAAGTGTGTAGTATAGCCGAGCATAAATCGCATTTAACAACTAATAGTTCAGTTTAAACCTATTTATTTAAGCTCGATTGCATTGAAAGCATAAGGCTTATTTGAAACGCCCTCGAGTTCGTTTACTGTGACTAGAACCAGTACTTGGTGTGATGGGGGAGATCTAAAGAACACTCCCACAGTGGGGATCGAACCTGTGATCTCCCGGTCGCTGGGCGGACACCATATCCACTACGTCATGGTGACCGTATAGTTTAATTTGTCAAATTAATATAACAATAACATTTTTCAAACTTTAAACGCCTGCTGCTTTGAAGAAAATGAATCCACTTAACTCGTACTGAACTTTTTCTTTCATTTGCATTCAGAGTCGTTTTACGATTTTAGCGTTTTGACAGCGATAACGTTTAATAAATTAACTGCAATAATGTATTAGCTGTATGCATGTAACTCTAAAGGAAGCCTTGCCATATACTGATTACTCCTTATGGGCCGCGTTATGCGAAAATGGGACTTACAAAACATGCATATTGACAGTGTTAAAGTATGATAATTTACTGCAAGAATATATTGCCTTCGTGCTTGTTACTCGCAGGGAAGCGTATTCAGATAGGGATTACTCCTTTTAAGCCGCGTCGTGCGAAAATGGGTCTTATGCTATATGCGACATGCGTGACTCCATAGCAAGCTAAGAGTGTGTGTAGTCTGGTAAGGAGATACCCTGTCCGCTAATAAGACCACGAAACCTTGTGTGGGTTTACAACGGTCAGCGTAGCTCCTGACTAGACCATTTTTTCACGACGCGTGTCTTATCGTTTATTCGTAAGTCTGCGAGACCAACTGACGCTATGCCATACCAGCGGCATTTAGTCACCGTCACTCGAGAAATTTGCTGCAAACCGTGCACGCTATGACAATAAAGATTTTTCAAAATATTTTAGACATTGGTGAACAATAGAATGCTATTTGACATTTTTATTTGCGAGAAAAATGCGATTGGTCTTAATATTCCTTGATATGAATTATTTTGGGAACATGAAAATATGATTTCCATATCAAATAATGCATTCTTAACTTGATATGTTTAAAAGATTCACAGACAAATTTAAGCACAAGACTGTAAGAATGTACGAATATAGTATTGACTCGTGCATCATCACGCGTTTTCAAAGCCCGGTTTAAGACACCAGATAGTGAATCATTGAAACAGAACATATCTGTCATTGATCTGTATACGTTCTGGAATTCTTATTATTCCAGGCTGATTTGTGAACGCTTCAAACACTGTTATAAAAACACATCATTAAAATTTCTGAGTAGGTCGCTTTATTGCTCACGCGAGACGCGGTATTATCAAAGTCTTTGTTATCTTGTTTACTAATGGAATGTCCAATGTAATGAGTGTTAATTATCATTTTTATTATTTGAATACGTGTTAAATATTTAATATGTTTGACACAGAGTCGGAAATAGTACTTTTATTTCTTCCACTAATACTTCTACTTCGTGCATGTAATTACGTTTTTCAGATACTGATTAGTCATTATTAGGCGCGTCATACAAAAATGGATCTTTTGCTATATGCGTTTTGACAGCGATAGAGTATGATAATCAACTGCTAGAACAGATTGCCTTCGTGCATGTACTACTTCTATACTAATACTTCTACTACTACATTTACTTTTATTCGTAATGCTGCTACTACTACTACTACTACTACTACTACTACTAATAATAATAATAACAATAATAATAATACTAGTACATATACTACTACTACTACTACTACTACTACTACTACTACTACTACTACTACTACTACTGCTGCTGCTGCTGCTGCTGCTGCTGCTACTTCTTCTGCTGCTGCTGCTGCTACTGCTACTACTACTACTACTACTACTACTTATACTACTGCTGCTGCTGCTGCTGCTGCTACTACTACTACTACTACTACTACTACTACTACTACTACTACTACTACTACTAAATTGTACTACTTCTACTACTACTAATACTACTATAACTTCTACTACTACAACAACAATAAACTACAGCTGCTGCTTCTCTTTTTACTACTACGACAATATTATGGTATTTCTACAATCTGTACTTCTTTGTCGTCTTCTATTTTTAATCGTTTAATTCTTTTTGTTTTACGTTTCCGTTTCCTGCTTATTTACATACAACTGCAAAATAGTTCAATAATTCTCTCTTTTCCCCACAAACGCCACTAAAATTCATTATCATTGAAGAGTACTTGTTTACAAAATATTTCCATTCCTAATTATTACTGTTCTGTTCAACCTGTTTGACGTATATGTCATGAACTGTATCAAGATTCCACACATATAATAAAATAATGATATATTTAAGTATGTTTGCCAGCTCTGCGATTCATAAATATGTATCACAATTTACCTGAATGTATCAAATAGATGTCAACATCTTGTACTAAAAGCTCCTATTGATCAGCGATGTTATTAAAGAAAAACAGAGGCTAAGATACGGAAACAATTCCGTAAATATTTTCGAGAAACTCATGTGTGCCTGCAGACTGGGTAACATAATTATGTCGCCCATTTTGACACTTCTGTCATCGTGTAACCGAGCTGCCAATAATCAACCCCATGGAGAAAATGTACCTATATTGGTTTTTAAACCAATCATACAAATCGACCGGAAAGAAAACAATAAAGGTTTACGTCATTAAGAACCTTACCTGGATAATTGAATTAATACAATTGCTTGATTTGTGTTTCAGATTAGCGTTTCGCTATACATTAGAAGATGTCATTACGTACAGCGAAATTGTTTACAATGTGCCAACAAGGGTAGCTTAGTGCAACGAACAAAAGACGAAGTTTCCTATTTTAAAAAGCGGACCACGGGTCAACGTGGTATTAAGTGCATTAAATGCACATCTGTCATCGCTTATTAAACATTAGCATATACTCAGGTTCGAATTTTAAACACGTTTATTAGCGTAATCATCCGACGTTCATACAACTTAAATGTGTTCGCGACAATGACATCATACACAGTGGCACGGAAAAAAGTCAACAATACGCAGGTTTTGGTGAATATTGGAAATCAGTGGTATATTTTTCCTACGCAGGCTGTTCCGGAGTAACGCTGGTCGCATATAGCATAAGACCCATTTCCGCATGACGAGGATTTTTGGGATTAATCAGTATCTGAGTACGATTCTCTGTGAGTAGCATTCAATAAGGCAACATGTTCTAGCAGTTGATTATCATGCGTTATCGCTGTCATAACACATATGGCATAAGACCCATTTTGCATGACGCGCCTCATAATGAGTAATTTGTATCTGAAACGGGAGGCGGAAAACTACAACGGGCGAGGGAGGGGGGGGGGGGGGTTAGAGGGTTAGGGTTAGGGTTTGGGTTAGTGTTAGGGGTCGGGTTAGGGTTTGGGTTAGCCTAAACCCAACCCTAACCCTAACCCGACCCCTAACCCTAACCCTTACCCTAACCCTTTTTTGGGGTTATCACCCCTGACCATGCCTCGCCCGTTGTAGTTTTCCGTCTCCCATCTGAAACGCTTCCTTGAGATTTACATGCACGAAGGCATAGAGAATACTAGGTTAGCGTTGAATACAGAGAAGTTTATGTTGCGAGGCTTAGAACGCCGGAAGCGCGAGCCTTGGCGAGCGCTTTCGGTGTTCGAGCCGAGAAACATAAACTTCTCTGTATTCAACGCTAATCCTAGTATTCTATTTATCCCATTTGATTTTTTCAACGTGACATTTAACATAAATAGATCTAATAACCTTAACAATAATTTTAATTCAGTCATAAAAGCGCTTAAAATCTGACAAATGTAACCATGCGTAGTGATATACATGTATTTGTTCTGGTACGCAAAATAGTCTTTAAAAAATTCACACACAAACTGTAAAACAAGTAAAAATATCACCATATGCCTACATTCAATTTTACGCAGTATGCGAATTTTAACACATTACGACCGCGAAAAGAAGATTTTACTTTACTATAATTCATTTTATTTTCGAAAGAAAATGATCAAAATCCAATATGGCGGCGATTGCTCCTGACAAAATGCTGTCGATGTCAACATACATGTACACCATCGACGACCTAGTTCTGGCTACCATAACTTTAAATGTCGCTTTCTATGATTTTTGACTGGCGCGACTTTGTACAGGTCTGTCAATACTAAATAAACTGTACGCTGAAGTTTCTTTAGCTATGGAAGACCTTGACAATTTTGACGAGTAAACAGACAATTGCAGCGACTGACACTTTATTTGACAAAATACAGGGCAATACGTTTTCCGACTTCGGACGACGAATTTAAGGACGCGCATAACGTGTTTTTATATAATGTTATGGGTATGCCGTGTGTGATCCGATGCATCAATGGCGCCCATGTTAAAATCATTTCCCCAAGAACAGGGAACGACAAAAGTACAAACAAAAATCAAAACACGTAAGAACTAGTATCTTACCTTTAATAATCCTTTAAAATCCATCTAATAATCCATTTAACTCAATAATTGACGATATTGCATCTAGGGTCTTTAATAATTATTTTAGCATAGTTAAATAAAGACCCTTATGCCATTCTATCACTTTATTCAAATGAGTTTATGAACGCGATAAACTTTCTTCTTCGTCACACGCTACGTCATGTACTCTACATTACTGCTGTTCAAATGAACCGGAGCAGTTTATCTAATAATAGCCGTTGGTAAACTCGGTTGCATTTGCAGATTTCTGCATACAAACATAATTATGTTTAAACTTGCACAATGTTTTATATATCTATGGTAAATGCCCTTATTGTACGAGAAAATAATTTAATATATAAATACACAAAGAATGGAAAACATTCCAGTACACAACAGATAAATGAGTAGAAAATACCCGTGTACAAAATGGGACGTTCCAAATTCCAGTGTGGTGCTATTTTTACCATCTTATACTTTACACAGCTCTATGCCTAACGTGAATTAAATAGGAAAGCAAACATAGCAGATTATTCATGAACTGTGCGATATGTGTATGGCTTGTTGTACATTCTGAATATTTAAGTTAAATGTCAAAAGTATATGCTTTGGTTATAAACAATGCACATTACACGAAATAAGGAAAATGTGATCAATTGACAATTCAGATATGTCGACATACAGTACATCGAGGGCTGAACGGAAAACTGCAGTATCTCCTTCTTAATATAATATGAGTTACAACAGTCTTCCATCCACCCCTCGACATGTAGAAAACATGTGAAGTAAGTCGCGTTTAAAATAAATCGTCAAAAAAATGGGGAAAATGACGCAATAAATTTGTCATTTTATGACGCCATCAATCAGCTGATTCATTATACGGATGGCGAAAAATTATGTCATATGACTAGATTTAAAGGTTGAAGGTCGTATAATTTTGAAGCTTAAGTTTTGTCGACTGTGTTTCTTATGAAAAATCATTCAGTGGTAAAGTAAATATAAATAAAAAAATAACAAAACAAAAATCGTGTAATTTTATATTTTATTTCAACATTTCTTTTGGTGAATATGTTATATATATATATATTTCTGCAAAATATGCACATTTTCTTCTAATGGGTGACCTTATAATTCGATCAATGAACCAAACAATATCGACCAAATTTTAGCGCATATCGCATGACGTCATTTAAAAAGTAGTCCGTGCACGCGACAGGTATATTCCACAGTGTTGAATACAAGCAAGTATATTCCACAACGTGTTATACCGTCAATGTCGCGGTGAAAATGGGATAAAATATATTCTAGCAGATAATTATCATACTCTATCGCTTGCAACATTCTTAATCTTTTAACGACTGTACTATAGAAAATGAAAGCATCGGGTCAGTACGAGTACAGTGTATTCATTTTCTACCAAGAAGGAGACGTATAAAATATGGAAAAAAAATCCCACACTTTCCATTTTTTGAAAGAACATATATTTAAACGTAAGACATCGGTTACAGGTTCATTTCAAATAACTCAGTGCGTATTTAAGTATTATTCACTAAAAAAGTGTCAAATTGATTCAAAAATATTTACCCTGACATGTCGAAAAGGATTACGGCGCTACGTATCTATGTTTCACAGCAATACAATTTAACCACTAAGATCACAAACCAGAGGCAAACAACCGCAGACGGTTGGTGATATGAAATAAATTTCTGCATTTTGTTATATTTGGCTTGCTGAGTCCGATAAACGCTACTGATTTATTTTTAATAAACATGTGACTTGAAAGTTGAATCACGCGCCGAATGCGTCGAAGTGAAGCAAAGTACGCATTTTCCACATTTGTATATACTCACATTAATTATTTATCCCATTGCAGAATTGTAGAAAATACAATACTCCACTCTTTTGTTGAAATCCCAACATTAAATCAGTATCAATCATAATATTCATAAAAATATAAGTAACATTACGTTTAACAACAAACTGAAACAATCAAATAAAGCTACATGTGCCTGTGCTTGATGTTAATATTAAAAAGGGATACGTGTATTATATTTTAAAATATAATTGTTTTTTATGGGTACATTTGTTTGATTTGTCTTTAATGAAGAGTTAATTTTGCGGAAAATCATACACAAACGCATCATTCAAACGCAACGTTGTTAATAAACGTCTAATAATCTATCTTCTGTAAACCTATATACCAGATCTTGCTCTATAATGAGGTGTGAATGACTAAGAATACAGTGATTACAAGCATTTACATTTTTTTCAAATTTCAATGCGCTAATTTAATGTGGATAACGTTTTAAATATTAACGTTAAAAGTATCACACGTATAAGCAATTATGTATTCACCGGCTGACTGTGGAATGTATATATTAGAATGACTTCAGTATTAATGCAGGCAGCGATCGTATGTTTTTCTTATCAATTTTAAATGCCTTCCAGAACCATATCATATGCTTAAAGGACCGCTGTTAATGAAGTTATAACGACTAATAAGTGGTCTGTGTCCTCTATATTTTCACTGACGAGTTTCACAATTTTCCGCGGGAAATTCTCGCCGATTTCACAGATTTCCAATTAGTAAAACAGACAACACCGTACATAATACGGACTCAGAAATTAAGTAACTGTTGATCATACATTCAGCGCATGTTTGGAATTCTTGTAATTCCATTCTCATGTCTTATAAAGCTACTCTTTATGTCAATTCCTTGATTAACAGCCTTAAATGTGGCGTAAGTTGTGATACAGATCGACATAAAGGTATTCCATATCGATCCACCAACGTAAATAATCACAAAATAAACACAACTCACGCACTACGACGGGCGTCTGCCAGATGCCACAGATGGTTATATTGATAGTACCTTAAAAGTGTATATCAATAAGTCACATGTTTTTATTGAATGTTTTACTTCCATATAGCATGTCCCATTTTCAGAGAGCCATGAACGATCATACTTTTACCAGTGATATTGTTCAAAAGAATAAGAAAATCAAGTTTGGATGTATTGCGTGGAACAGTTATTTGTTATATTCCGCAATGCAGCGTGGAACCTCCGTCTTCATAACTTGGGATTCTGTCAGAGTAACCTAATCCTTAGCTCATGGTCAAAGTACCTCCAATGTGAGCACAGGGGGCGAGTGTTTCTCCTGTTGGAACACGTATGGCTTGAACCTATGAGCCTGCAAGTGGAGCTACATGTGTAAGCGGGGCTCAACAGGAGACCACCCGGTCCATCCTTGCCTCTGGACTCCAATTGTTTCGAGAAGAAGAGAAGTCAGTAATTTTCGTTAATATATAAACTATATCCTACGCAAATCATAATGGCCACAAATCATACTTTTCAAGAATCATATTGTTCACATATTTGGAAAAAACATAATTTAATTTTTCACGATTGTGCAGAATACGATTCGCAAATCATAGTGTGCATGTAAATCAATAAAGAAAATTATTTAATGCATAATTATAAATTGAATGAGGTCGCAACCCTCGTACAAATGTGAAGAACAAGAACGTGTGTGTGCAGTATTTTCTTTAGTTTCATGTCCGTAAAGAATGACATAAAATATTCTCCGATGCATGGATGAATTGTGAAATGAATTGTGCAAAAAATGGTTCCAATCAATACTTGGAAACCGTACATTTATGTATCACTATGGTTCTATGTCAGCCGTTTCCATGACGAGAATAGTACACAAATCTCACAGTTTGATGCTTAAACACTTCAAATGAGCCTCGTTGTGGGAAAACTTGGGTTAATTAAATAATGTGCGTAAAGGGCCATCCCAGATTCGCTTGTCCGCACAGGCTTAACGGCGACGACACTTTCCGCTTTTATCTGAAAAATTCCATAAAAGCGGAAAGCGTCGTCGCCGTTAAGCCTGTGAGGACTTCACAAGTGAATCTGGGATGACACTTTACGCACATTATTTTAGCCAAGTCTCTTCTTAAAGTTTTGGCGGAAAGTGTCGTCCCTGATTAACCTGTGTGGACATCACAGCCTAATTTGGGACGACACTTTACGTACATGCATTAATCCCAGTTACCAATAACGAGGTTCAAATGAAAAGTGAGCAGTTGTTTTAATTAGTAGATGATATGAAATGAACAAAAAACGTGAGACGTAAATATATAGAGTACTTAGACCATTAATAAGCAGGCTTTATGATATTATTGTTTCTTCAGCAATGCTAAGCAGCAGCTCAATGTAAATCTTTTCCGGAATTAATGCTGCGTGTAACGAACGGTATGTATTGCATATCAGTGGACATATTGCTTCTTTTATGATCTCGAAATACGTCTGCACTTTTAGAAATTATATTATGCCTATACTGAGGTAATATGTTTAACTTTTGATGCACGATGAAATAAATACGGAATACCGTTCGGCCATCGTGGTTACACATTAAAATCCAGAGGGCGACAATGCGATAGTGCGATAGTTCGATGGCGACAATGCGATAGTACGATGGCGACAACGCGATAGTACAATGGCGATAATGCGATAGTACGATGGCGACAATGCGACAACGCGATTGTACAATGGCGACAATGCGAAAGTCATATCGTACTGTCGCCATCGTATCATCGCATTGTCGCCAACGTACTATCGAATTATCGTACTGTCGCCATCGTATTATCGCATTGTCGACATCGTACTATCGTACTGTCGCCATCGTATTGTAGAACTGTCGCATTGTATTTATCGTACTGTTGCATTGTCGTCTATAGCCTTCACTTGTGCAATAAATGATTAATATGGCTGTAAGCTTTTATCCCCATTGCATGTGATTTCGGATGTTTTTTTTTGTTCGGATATATACTCCACGGAGCCTTGTTTTTATTGGTTAAGATTTATTATCAACGCTTCACAACTCGTAACAATCTATTCCTTTTTGTCTTATGTTTTTTAATATTCTGTCATAACGATACATGTATTGCTAAATGATGTTGGATTGTAAAATGTGCCGAGTTAGGCAACTGTTACATGTATCAAACCTACAACCACAAAACAATAAAGTGACGATAATCATGATATAACAACTGAGTTATCAGTATATCTTGTTCTTGAACACACAAACACTACCGTAACATATTATAGTATTTTTTCTGTTTTCATTACATTAGATGTATATTTAATACCGGTATTATTCACTTTTTCTTATATTGTCCTACACCAATAGGTACTCATCACTGACATCAGTTACATTTTCTTGGCCAAAGGAAACATTCCAAGCTAAAACTCATTATGAAAAACAATTAAATATAACAAGAATTATCTGTCTCGTAACTTCGTTCATGCTTCTACAGCGCGGTAAAATTTGATATTTTTGGGAAACGTTCTTTTGTTCTTAACAGATAGCGGCGATCTTTTGTATTTACGGGTGCTTACAACGCAATAGTAGAAGGTTTAGCTTGTTTATATTCACTGTTCTCAATTTCTAAAACGTTGAACATGAGTTCACCAATTACTACAGGTATACTATAGACAATCTCAAAAATGCTTTATAATCGCTAAAACCGAATATTAAAAAACAACTAAATATAACAAGAAATATCTTTTAAAAATGTAGTCGGCGTAAATGCTGACTTTGAAATAAAGTTTGCAATTTACGTTTCTAAATAAATAAATTGAAAACAAAAGTTTAACTATTGTGTTTTTTTTTCACTTATAAGTCGCATATTCACCGAATGTAATGTGTGTTATCATTGTCAAACCACACATCAGTGTAAGTAGATAAAACTTATACTACAGGAGTGCACATCATATGTGTCCTCACTTGCCTTATTATGAGTATCTTTCTTCATTATCGAATATATCGTATGTTAATATTTGATTTAAATGAAGCTTCTTTCGACACATTTAAATCACAGTTTCATAGCCGCGTCATGCGAAAATGGGTATTTTGCGTTTCGGCCAGCGTATCTTAAACCCAATATGTGCATTTGCGCAGTCTGGTCAGAGGCGATGCTGTTCGCTATAAAATCACTCAATGTGTTATGGTCTCATTATGTATCTCCTGACCAGACTGAGATATGCGCAGGCTGAGTGGGATATATATATGATGGGCGCATATGGAATAAAACACATTTTCGCATGACGAGGGTCATTAAAAATCTCATTGCGAATTGTAAATGGCACATTTTAGCACAATGCGTTTCGATACAAAATTGAATTCAAAATAGAAAACTTGTCAATAAGAAAAGCCTATTCAGGCGTTCAGAAACGATTTCCATACGTGCTGACCGAGTACGGCAAACATTGTGGTCGGATAATTAAATGATTTTCCTCTTATCTTGACACTATACTATTTCGGTAATGTTTGTTGTTTCATCTTGGAAGCAAAACTATGTTAATTGATACTCAATGATATATTCCCCGGACGATTTAGTGAACAAGTACTGACCCTGAAATTCTGCGAGATGGATTTAACGCGTAATTGTAACTGGGCCACAATTTGTGTCGTTTGAACATACAGAGGTTTTATCTCGAATTAGCCTATGATATATTCGAAAATATTCATGCGTGTCTGCTGGCCTTATGTAAAAGTCATTTGAGGTGAAAAGCTGGGTAAAACAGCTATGCCGAAAAAGCGCATTAGTGCTCTATACATATGTTTAGGTCAGAGTTGTTGACACCGTGTGAACTGCTAGGGTAACAAGTAAAACATTAACAACAAAACTGGTTCAACAGCGCTGTCTTTACGACTACCTAATTCGTTAGTAAAACGTATTGCTTGCATATTTATTTGCATCAATTATCTCATTGTATATTTTGTGATTTGTATATGGTGTCAAAATCAAAAGTTTTGTACAGGGAATTTTCATCATGAAATTATATTCTTAGTGAGATAGGTATTCGATATTCCAACAATATTCATTTAATATGATGGTAATTTCAAATTGTCTTTATATTCAGTTCTCATTACCATTTTCATCATACTTTCAATGCTTTCAGAACGTCCAAAAAGGGCCATGTTGTTTTTATTTTGTCTAAGTTATATCTATAAAACGAATAGGATGATAAAAAGTGCACAAAAATCTCGACACGTGCGTCATGACAGACTCTTTATATATTAGAATGGCGTGTGTTCATTTCAAACTAGCGATTAATTTTGAAAAATGAGTTGCGTCTTAAATTATGCAATAGCGAACAACTTCAGTGCCTTCAGTGCATTAATTCGTACTAGCCGTACTCAACGGTTAACTCTATCAATTGAACACATACTTAAAGCAATAATTGAACTCTGGTGATAGGGATGAGGCGGGGGCAACATGACCAGATCGCAGACAAGTTAAGTCGCCTGGTTAGAAATCGATCCCCCTTTATTTAATTTGATAGTCAAGCGTTCTGTGATATAGCCGGGTCCGATGTTTTCTTTTTGTTTTCATACGTCTAATAAATCATTCGGCTTCAAACTATTTTGATACATTCAATTGTTCAAACTCCCACAGATAGGTTGCCTTTATTCCATATATCTATGTTCCCACAGTATTTACCGTTGTGCACCTGGCGCGAACGTGTTAAGGGCTATCTGCCAAACCTCTTCAATCTTATTTACTCATCATTAGAAGGCTTATGGTGTTGCATCAATTCGCAGACATGTCATATTCAGCAACCGATTTTTCACAAGCGTGCTCTTTAATGCCAGTGCACAATAAGTATTTGATGATGATAATTGTGGTGGATTAGTTGTTTAAGAGTGATCGTCGTCGGTGTTATAGTTGTTTCAATTGTTGTATTGGTGGGGATGGTGGTTGTGGTGATGGTGGAGATGCATTGTGACGGGGTGGTAGTGGTGTTGGCGGTTGTGGTGTTTATGTGGTAGTTGAGAAGTGGTAGTTGTATTGTTAGTAGTAGAAGTTGTGCTACTCTTGTTTTTGTCGAGCGGTGTTTGTGGTAATTGTTTTTGGAAGATTTTGTTTGGGCGGTTTTTGGTATTTCAACATTGTGGTTGTTGGAAATGTGTTGTGTGTAGTTAATAACAGAAAAGATAATTAATTTAGACGTCCAAGTACAACATCGTTTTCGTTATGAAAAATAACACAATATGTAATACAATAAAGATCATAGAGCGCAAATATACAAAATAGTGAGTATGAATAGACTAAGTGCGACCCCTCAACAGTTTTAAAATATGACAATGGGCTTCCTTAATATAATACAAGTATACGAGTTTGTTACGCTCTCTTCTTTCCCCTTTCACAAGATTGTATGAGTTCTAAATATTTAAAAACAAATTTTGGTGCATGCGTTACTTCTAATGCGCTATACGGGTAATTCTACAACTGGCGTTACTTTTCGCTCTAGTGATTGTGAAATAATAAATATAACAAATTTAAATGCTCTTTTGGTGCTTTATACTCCCACAACATTTACCTATGCACATCTTGATTTGCCATGAAATATGTTGATGTGAAGGACCTTTAACATGCCATTTAAAAGACGGACTCTATGTACAATTTTCCACTCCGCAACGTTATAAAAATGAACCAAATAAGTACTTATTTAACAATTTATTTCAAAGCTTCACAAGGAACGTGTTACTTTTTATGTTCAAAATGACAGCGCATAGAAGGTGACAAATTAATGGCCTCAAACCGGACCAAACCTGATTTCATACAGAACAGATATTTTTTTAGTAGTATATAGTACACCATCATATACACATATTATTACATGACAATTTATAACATCACGTATATCATTATAACATATAAACACGAATTAACGGACATTTCAATATAACATAATATAGCATGTAAAGAGGATGATCAATTTTCGTTAACATTTGTAATTTCGTTTCTAATTTCCAAGCTTTCTTTAATATATTTTGCAAATTTAATCGATATAGATTTGTTTTCAGTTTTCAGTAGCTCAATAAATTTGAACATTTATGGTCGTCCATAATAATGTTTCTTAATATATTTCTTTAGGCATATTGCTAAAACAAGGACAAATACGAGTGAAATGGTACTCGTCTTCAATATCAAGGGAATTACAACATTGACAGTATCGCTCATTTCTTGGTATTTTATTTCTACCGAATCTTCCAGTTTGAACTTTTAAAGAATGTGCAGATAATCTTATTCTAGTGACAAAGAACCTTAAACTACTTGGCAATACATCTAGATATAGTTCATATGACAGGGAATCTTTACAATTTTGTAGCAAATCTAATACACTACTATTTTCAACAGAGCTATGTCAGTCTTGTTTATAAGTATAAGTCAACCTTTGTTTAAATATATGTGGAAATGCTTTACAATCAAGAGTATCACTATTTATAAAGCAATCAGCAAAGCCATATGTTTCTAACAATTTTTTAACATTTGATACCCAATTATTAAAACCTTTTAACAATCAGATACACTCTGTCGATAAATCGTTTTCATAATAATATTATCAGTATTTAACAATTTACACCAATACTTAATTATCCTAATATATCAAGTAATATATAACGGGTACCTTCCTAAATCACCATATACACCAGCGTTACACTTATTCTGACCTTTAAAACACTTTAACAAAACTTAAGGTGTATACGCTCTATTACTTTAGATTTAGTTGCGCCCCATACCTCGGCAGAATAATTCAACATTGAACCTATAAAGGAATCAAAGAGCTGGCATTGCAATTTGGGTTTAATTTCATATTTTCTACAATTATACATAAGTAATTGTAATGCTTTTAATGATTTACCAATCAAATGCTTTTGATTCATAGCGAAATTGCCAGTGTATTTAAAACTTGTACCGAGATAGTTGAAGTTATCTACATTTTCTAGCAAGTTCCCATTGTAAATCCACTTCGCATTTGGAAGTACTCTGCCTCTTTTTCTAAAAACCATAACCTTGTTTTTTTTAGTGTTTACCTCAAGACCCCAACAGTTACAATACTCATATAAACTATCTAAACTATTTTGTAAGTCTTCTGGTGTTTTACCCAAAATTGCCATATCATCAGCAAATAACAACAATATTAACAACATATCCTCAAAATATAAACCTGAATCTAAATTACTTGGTAAATGTAGCTCTAGGTCTTCCACGAATAAAGAAAATAGCAGAGATACATCTGAAATTGAAAAAGTCACGTTAAAAATGTGAGATAAAGAACATTTTGGTTTGATATTATGCAATGGGTTTCCCAATATAGTTACAATACACGTCTGGTAATAATATGCAACAAGTTCCGATGCATTTATTTTTTACAAAACATCTATTGAGTAGATACTGATATTTCAACATCGTTTCGACGGATAATTGCGTCACAGTATTGAGTTTTCCTGCTTGCTTCAACAGAAACACTTGATAAATCCTATCAAATTGTAATGTACCACATACTTGTGGAATAAGAACTTAATGTTAAACAAATGAACTGTAAAATGTAACCAAAACGCAACATGTTTGCCTAACTACACTGGATTAAATGTTCATATGATCCTTCACATTTTCCAAAATTTCTGTGTCGACCTGGTTGTTGCGCGTGATTTTCTTGGGTGGCGGAATCAGTGTTAGCACATCCTCCATTTCATAGACACACGCATCATCCATTCTGGCCCAAACAAATCTATTGTCGCCAATACTGTGCATCACACTGACTTCCAGACCTGCGCCATCAGACTCAACGTTTGTGATCAACCCAGGATACGGCACATTGTTGTACTGTGCAATACAATATTGATGAAGAAGTCTGTCATCAATTGAAAGCAGTAAATTTAACAAAAACATGTACTAAAATGTGGATTAAGCATAAAGATGTTGTGCGAACCATTTTGCGTGATTCTCGCGCTAAAGCACCGTTATTTATAATTGTAATTGTAATTATAATTATAATCATACGATGTTGATATAATCATAAGGCTTCATTTGCTCATTTAGTGACACAAATTGCGTATTGAGGGCGTATTAACGTATAAACAGTTTTTTGAGGACAAAATGCCTCGATATGTTTATATTAATATTATCCAAGTAAGGACTGTAAGCAATACCTGTGATTTATGAATGGACGCGTGTGGACGGCAAGGTACTTATTGACGGTTGGATGCTATCTGCAGCCAATTGTATAAACATTTTAACCTCACGTTAACCACGTTATCGCGGTTACCAGACCGCTTACCATGGTAAAACCATTTGTATAAACAATTTACAAAAAAATACCACGCATTTACCGCGGTAACCTTTTACACATCTATGCTAGCTGGGTAACTGCATTTTAACCACAACAAATATGTTTCATGGTTTTAATTTGTTATATTTCAATTATCAATATTCAAACTGCACACGACATGGCTCAAAGTTACTTTCCTTGCGGTAGTAATTACCGTGGTTAATTTGTTTATTTTCACGGTTAAGTTACCGCGCAGTTTTGTACAATGGAGTTACTGCGTGGTAACTTAACGTAACGATAATAACCGTGGCCATTGTTTTTTAACGTCGTAATTTTTAACCATTGTTTATACAATTGGCTGCTGACTGGACACTCATAGGACTCTCTGACTGAACATTCACAGTGCTATCTGAGTGGACACTAACGGGCTGGGTAATCTGTTTCTCTATAAACACATACGAGTATCAGAAATAGTATTTAGAGAAATATATTAATATTGGATAGAGTTTACCAAAATGTTCATATACTAATAAAGCTTCATTTTTACTTCTTATTTATCTGCTCATTCAGTGACAAAAATGGCGTATACAAAGATTTTAATTGGAAAAACCTGTTCGATAAACAGTATTACGTAAGTTAGCATTAGTTAGATGACGTTTGAAAAGAAAAGGAAAAAAAAAAGAAAATAAACAATCTCAAAGTAAGAATCAATCCGATAGAAGACCAAAACTTCAACGGTCAGTTCAAGTCACGGGCAGTTTGTATATTTTACGACCATATTAGATGTATTGGTACTTATCCATACCTGTGATTTCTGAATGGACGCGTGTGGACGGCAAGGTACTCGTTGACGGTTGGATGCTATCTGACTGGACATTCACAGGACTCTCCGACTGGACATTCACAGTGCTATCACTGCTATCTGACTGGACATAAACGGGCTGGGCAATCTGTTTCTCTTTAAACAATTATATCTATATCAGAAAAGGTCATAGGAAGAATTGTGTAAAGCTATAGACCGGTCAGCTATAGAGGATATGCGTACTTCTAAGAAAGCTATAGTTTATAATCAAATGGTCGGCAATCTTTGAATATTCATCCACGGAGAAGCAATGAGTGAAAATATGTTCATACATGTATACAATTTAACAATGATTGCCAAACATTGGTTATTTTGACCGAATATTCTTATGTTTAGACATAATTGAATTATAATGAACTATTACGGTTAATATCATTGATAAAACTTGTAAACTATTGATAAGAAAAAAAAATTAACCATCTTGTGTTGAATTATGTTTTTTAACCTAATACGGTAAAAAATACCTCTTGTTGAACATGGATCCTGGAAGTCGTCGTCTTTTGAAAGGTGTTTAACCATTGGGGGAAAACAGTTGCATGGCATGGTGCCTTTCAAAAACAGCTGACGTCCCGATAGCTGATCACGTATTTCGAAGTAGAATATACCTGAAAATAAATAATATTGAGGAAATATTATAACTACCGGGTAGTATCATAGAATAACCTGAGTTTGCTTAGGTGTTCTTATGTGTAAGAATATATCACGAAGGCAGAACGTGTGTGTTTTATTTGCAACTACATGTTTAATTTCATTTATTGTCTTTTAATTTGTATTCACATTAGGCAATCACCTGTACAATACATGTTTGTGATTTAATTATTGTTTGAACAGTTACGTAATAAATGCACATGTAGTATTGTACAGTGAAATAGTCTTATGGATTATATTTCTTTCAACGAAACTATTAAACATCTGGTCTTGCAATTAACAATAATATACGTGATCTATTTTCTTTGTTCCTTTAACTGTCTGTTGGTTATGGCTAGTAGACACCGAAAACTTCTCGTCGGGTATATAGAACATCTGCACGTTCAGGTTGGCATTCAACAGTGTACAGAGCTGCTGCGCTCCCGTGATATCTGTTCCGTCTGCTTCACGCTTTACCACGGCTCCCACGCCGTCTGGAGCTCCCTTTCCATGGCCAGCTTCTGTGTAGCTCCTATTCACTGAGGCAAACCCAAGCTCGAAAGGAATTGGTGACATCATAAAGAAAATGTCCTTATTTTTTACTGCGTAGTGGGGCCATCGCTCAAGAATACATTCACGATATCTGGGTATCCCTCTTTAATATCTCTTAGCACAGGTCGTAGGTGTGCCCAGATTCCAGTTTGACTGTGAGCCAGATTGTCTGATACGGAATGGGTAGCGTCTGAGAATAAAACCACATCTCTTTATGTTACAATGTTAACTTTTTATTTCATCACTTACTAATAATTTAAAACATAGAATGTATTTTCTTTTCAGATAGTGTTCCACTTTATTGTTCCCTAGCTGTAGAGTTGTTGGAGAAAAATATGTATTTTCATGTTACAAACATAAAAATTAAAGGAGTAGAATGTATATTAAATTTGTTATAATATAAAAGAAACATTAGATCATGTAAGCATGGTTTATATAAATAGTGTAAACTATGTGTCCTTAATGAACAAAATCTCCCAAAAGAACGACACAGAAATTGCCAATAGCAGCTACATAAATAAGTTTATGATATGTTGACTATACGCTACTGCATTTCCGCCCTGTTGTGGGGCAGCGTGTACAACGTCATCCACTTCCTGTGTCTCAATAAGCTGTTAAGGCAGTGGCACCTGGTCTATGTATAAGTTGTGAAGTAACACTTACCTGTCGGTGTAGAATAAAAATCAATATTACCCAGTAATTTTGTTACAAACCAAAATAACTATTAGTACTGAAGGTTATTATGCCAGAGACGTAGATAACAGTGTTATCTACGTCTCTAATTATGCATTTTATTAAATTGACAATTGCATACATCTCCAGATATTTATTAAATTTAAGATCACAATGGGTTAAGAAATAAATTCATAAAACAATAATTTGCAATAATCTACGGAATCTATTTTTATCAACATATGCACGTGTATATGTAAGCAACTTTAATGTTTTTTACTATATGTGTCTCCTTTACTGATACCCCCGTGTCACATTGAATTAAGTCCATCAGTCATTAAAAGACACATTTCTTTAGTACAAACAACACATTTATATATGCTCAAAACTTGAAGAAAAAAAACACAATTTGTATAAATAAAATTGTTGTAGATATGACAATTACAATGATGAGCTTAAGAGTGAGGCATAAAGCAGCGCATTTTTAAATCCACTATTTTTGGGGTGATTAAATTTTGTGCTTAAATGGTGTCACATGTTGATTAACTGACTGTGTGTAACTGTTTTTAACTAAATAAACATACATGTATTACAATAACATACCTAAATCTACTCTTCAACAGCTCTCTCAACGACACTCGGACCACTTGAATGGGCATTGTGGTACCTATTATTGATAGCTGGAGTCTCCTAGTTGGTGTCCCTTGTGGTTTCCTTCAAAAAAGTTTAAAGACAAATTTAAAATAAGCTAGGTTTAAGTTGGAACTATCATCGGTTAAATGGTTTATGAAGGTAGTAATAGTATGCTCATAAGCTAAAGGCAATCTTAAATTAATTTCAATTATAAATTCAACATTGATATGCATATTGTATGTGTTGATTCAGTTTGTACAGATATAAATTATTATAAAGTAATATAATTGAAAACTCTTTGTTGTTGAAATAAATTAAAATGTAAAATTATGTAAGCGCATTAAACACATTATATTTTAGTAATGTGCAATGAACTGATGTAAAAACTTAAATATTTGCATCATCATTACAGTAGTATTGCATTTTTTCCTAACCAATATTAGCCATAGTCCCTCTAATGGTATATCCATAATAGCACATTATTTATTGTCATACCTTCAAACCACAGCTGTCAAAGACAGAGGCGTCATGTGTGTTCACCCTAGCCATTTTGACATAATGTCAATGAACCTGCAAATAAACTATACTTTAATATGTGAAAATGCATTTCAATTAACTTTGTTGAATGACTAGGGCCTCTGTTTAAATCACATGTTTTATGATGTAACACTATAAGTTAAGCCACTTCTGAATGACATTGTACAGTGTGATACAACGGTCATTAAAATAACATTGGACTGTGAAATCAGTAACAATCGAATATTCTGCTAAATTAAAACTAACTTACGTTTTGACCACCAAACTTAATAGCCAATAAAACACGTAGGCGTAAGTTTGAATAGTTTGTTTAATATTTAGTTCATATTGTATGTGAGCCCAGTCATGCAAAAAATAGGCCTTATGCGTTATGCAGACTGATCCATGTAGATTTGCAATGATTTATCATTTCTAAATTTGACTTATTTTTTCCCCAACAGATCGACAGGAAATTAAAGGGATCTTTTCACGCTTTGGTAAATTGACAAAATTGAAAAAAGTTGTTTCAGATTCGCAAATTTTCGTTTTAGTTATGATATTTGTGAGGAAACAGTAATACTGAACATTTACCATGGTCTAATAGAGCCATTATATGCATCTTTTGACGATTTTAAAACCTAAAAATTATAAAGCGTTGCAACGCGAAACGATTGAATGATTTGGAGAGTTCTGTTTTTGTCGTTAAATTTTGTGAAACTACGAAGATTGCTTATATAAGGTATAAAATACGTTCAGCATGTGTACTCGGCGGAATAACTCAGTAGGATAAAGCGTTTTTACTTCAGGACTCTGGCAGGACTCCAGGGGTCACTGGTTCGAAACCTGGTCCGGGCAATGTTCTTTTCCTTTTTTTAATTTTATTCTTGATTTTTTACTGGAGCTTTTACGATCCAATGTTTACATTTATCGATATAAAGCATTTAATGAATAAGTTAAAAAATGCCAAAATCTGTGAAAAGGCCCCTTTAACAGACGTAAAAGCATCTCCACTTGTGCATGACAGACATGGGAATATGAAATTCTATATCATTTAAAAAACAAATCTCCAAAGCTGCATGTTTAAGATTGTAATTATTCTAGACTCAGAGAAGAAATTACCATAGCAATAATGTACCACATTCATTCATACGTAAGTAATGAAAATACCACAGGTCCACGAACAAATCGGCTTTTGTAGAAAGTAACCACTTTATTTACCGAAAAAGTATTGTCAAGGTGAACACTTGTATTTGCGTTATACTGATCCTTGATTGAGATGGACTTTATTATATATATATATATATATATATATATATATATATATATATATATATATATATATATATATATATATGTGACGTCGTCAGCAGAAATCCGTACAAACGCGGTCGACGTTATTTTGACCTACGCGTGATTGAAGCGTTGCGTTATAAAAATGGAAATAAAATTATAATTATATTATGAAAAAATATTGAAACTTGAGATAAATGCATGTTTGCGAAGAATGAAATGCCCTCGAGCTTTGATCGACAATGTACACTTATAATTTTTTAATTGGTTTGAAGTAACCGTTGCTTTGTTGAGCGACCTCTTCTAAAAGGTTACGCATAAGCAATTATTTTCCTTCTATATTACATATAAAATAGTTGAAGTTCGATATCATCTTTTACCATGGTCAAGCGATAAGTCACTTTATCATAATACATCATTGGAAAGATAAATGCATAATCTTTTGAACACATGCATGTCATTAAATTCTATACGTCGTAACTCAAAATATTTACCTTTTCGGCACACCGGTTTTGACACCTGTGGAGGCGGCCATTTTGGGCTCAAATATTATGACCTTCTTTCAAAGCCGGGAACCATCAACAGAAAAAGTAGAGCACAAACATGATTTTTTTTCTTATTGCTTACATATATACCTTCAATTTTACACCAAAACACACCATTTGCAATGTATTTTACAAATCCTAGGCAGCAGGCGCTAAACAATGTGTGCTTAGTATCGAGTTGACTGCATGTAACCCTGCAAACAGAATTTCTGGTTTGGGGTTATGTGACCTATTAGAGAAACCCTACCCCTTCAAATTTGATAAAGGCACTTTTCCCATTGGTATAATCTGTTTTGAGAAAGGTCAAAAGTTCCCGTACAATGACACACAGATTTATTGATAAAAATTGCCGTTGAAAGCGTCATGTAGATAAAACTAAAATGTGACTCCTAGAGATTAAACAAATTTCACTAAATCCTCATCAGAAAAACTGCCACGCCCACTAGTAGCCATGTTTTTCCACTGGAGGAACCATTTTAATAATAATACATGTTCTGAGTAAATTTCATCATGATGGGATCAGAGCTCCAGATAATTTTTACAGCCGAGGGGTATTTCACTCATGAAATTTTTAATTGAGGAGTAAAAATCAAAATCCGATAATATTTCGGAGTATTTATGTTAAAAAAAATCAGAATTAATAAAAAATTGAACATGTAGTGTTAACTCGCTATAACAACTTAACAAGCAGTCTTGTACACAAATTAACACAATAAATCACTTATTTAACAGTTTTTCAGTTTTTTTGCTCTTGGCTTATAAGCAGCCATTAATCTTTTTTCCGCCTTGATTTGGCAAGCCACTGTTTAGCACACTCTGTACAGCCACGATCAAAATCTTCTAAGCTTGGCCCACAAAGGCCAACCCGCACGAGGGCTTCCATGGCAATATTACCAAGCGATGATCTGAAATATAAAAGATATAAGATGCTTGTTTAGGTTTTGAAAAAATGCGTGTTTCCTGTAAAAATAAATTTATGAAAACTACTCAGTGGTGTTCCTCCCTTTATTTCCTGTTAAACCTGTTTTAGTGAAAACATAATTTTTAGTTCATTCTTGCTGCATATATGTAAATATGTTCTTATATTTGTTTTGTTTTTCATTGAATTGCACCATTTCTGCTTCATATGAATGGGCAAAGTGTTACTGGTTATATTTCTAATTTAACATTACCATATTACTTACCTGAAATTGCTTTTGATCTGGTTCTGTGTACTGAATGACCTTTCACACTCCACTGATGTGACTTGCATGCATAGTGCTATAACAGCAAGTTTGGCCATATTTGGACTTGTTTCGTGATGCTTTGTTACCAGCCTCATACAAAAATCTTGGATTGAGAGATTTTTGTATGCCCCTTTTATCATGCCGTAGACCCCTGGCCATTCCTGATTCAGTTCTTCTCCATTTAGGAATTTGTCAACAGTTTGTTCAGTTTGTGTTGTACCAACAGTTAGGTCACCTTCAGTATGTTTAACAACTTTGTCAATACCATAGTGCTCTACTAACAATTTTAATGCTTCCTTAGATTCCTGGACTAATGTCACATTTACAACACATGGCTCAAGCACTTGACTTAAACTCAGCATAATCTTGCTATCAACCTTTGGTATCCTTTTCTTGGTATTTTTTGCCATATTACTCAAATAGTTCTGCCTAACAGTGTCAAACTGAGAAAGTATTTCTTCTATGTGATTTTTTAGCTCTTCACCTTTGTAGAAGACTTTACCGTCACTTACTTTGATAAGAGCTTTTATTTCAGACAAACCACGTCCATCTGTGGTTTTCATGAATTCCAGCTGACTAACTGTGTGGTCAATCATTGCTGGCACATCACTGAAGATCAGATTTTCCTTTTGCAAATTACAACAAAGTACCCCTAACACTGTATGCACATCCATCATAAGTCCTAGAAGCAAAGCTGTTTTGTATGAACTAAAATATTTGTATAACCCTTTAGGTTTTGGTTGATTTCACTAGCATAGTTTGACAGGGTAGCCAAAATAGATCCATAACATTCATAAACGGCATCAACAGCCAGCTTAAGTCCAAGCCAGTGCACAGAATATGGCTGTTTTACGGAAAGCTCAGGTTCATCCAGTAACTTCTGCATTTGTTTCAAGGCAAATGTGCGATTTTCTGAAGCTGAGTTGAAGTTGTACAGCTGGGAAAATTTGTCACTGAACTTTTTAATTGTTTCTTCACTTTTTATAGAGTCAGTCACTTCCAGATTAAGTCTATGGGCAACACAATGAGTTTGTACACAGAAAGGGGCCGCTTTGCTTTGAAACTGCACACCAACACCAGACCTTTTTCCCATCATTACACCTGCCCCGTCTGTAGCAAGAGAAACTTATTTACTAACATCAATGTTACATTTCTCTAAAAAAATCAATTACGGCTGTTGTAATAGTGTGAGCAGAACCATCCTCTAATTCAATATTTCCTAGGAAGGAAGTCTGGGCTGTACCTGCATAAACATATCGAACACAAAGTGATAACCTTTTGGACACTGTGATGTCAGTACTTTCATCAATTATCACAGCAAAAAAGTCTGACTTACTCAATTTATCTACTGTTTCTTTCTTAACATATGAAGCAATAATGTTTTGCAGTTCTGTAATGGTGGTCCAGCTAAGGTTACGATACGGCATGTCAACCTTATTGATTCTCTGAAGATCTAGGAGAGCATTTACTTTGTCTAAAGGCAGTTCCTCTTTCATGGCCATATAAACAGTTCGCACAAGAAATATATCCGTGTCTGATACATTAATGTCAGAAACTTCATCATCAGCTAACAGCGTGGAACTTTCTGCTAACACATTTTGTTTCACAGACAATTTAAAGGCTTCAATGTGGGGGGCACTCTCACTGTGTCGCTCAATAGTTGACTTTTGAACATTTTTTGTACCATCAGTTCCCCAAACAGAATTCATTTTAAATTTTTCGCATAAAGTACATTTTAGTCTAACACATGCATCGCCGTCCGTTTTAATTTTGAGCCACGGGAAACTTACTTTCCAGCTAGAAAAAGTCTTGTCTGTAACCTTATTTCCGACATGTTTCTTTAATTTCTGCACCGATTTTATAACTTCAGCTAATAAACTGTCAATAATAGTGCGTACAATTTTTTCCGGTGTAACCACTGACGATGTCGACTTAAAAAAATCGACATCTTTTAACTGGGTCGCCATTACTTTTTGTTTTATTTACCATTAAACACAAACACATGCAGACGCTGCGGCAAATGTCATATAAAGAAAAGCGCTTTCGGGACAGAGAATGCCGGTCAGGACGGCACAGATCGTGACGGTCATATGAAAAACAAGCAAGCAGCAAGTTTTCGCATTACATTATGATTCAAGTGGATTCATCGGCAAGCCTCGCGCTACCATGGTTCTATTCAACGCTCACATAATATTCTCTATATATCTAACAGGTTAAACATGTGCTTAGTCACGTTATCTGAATGGTAAGCGGGTGGTATCTGTAAAACTTGTTTATTATATGTGTATTTTGGCTGCCATTTAAAAAGTGCTTGAAAGAAAAAGGTTTTTCCATAGTGCCACACAACTTACACAAGAGATGAACTGATAGCAAAAATTATATGCTTGAAGTTGGCGATTCGGGTTTTATCGAATATGATGTTAAATGTTTTCACCGTAAGCGTATATCGATTCTTAACAATGCAGCGGGGAGCCCGTTGTGTCAACATCGGCTTTTATCGTGGGCCAAAATGAAATGATACCGTTCTGACTGAGGAGTAAATAAGGTCGGGAACCACATTCTATACAAACATGGTGATGTAATTACGTTTTTACCCGTGTGGACACAATGACGGGAACCAGTCATGTTTACATGAATTTATATGCATGTATTAACGGCTAATACGCATTGAAATTGCACACGATGCGTAATCCGAATTTAGCCAGGTGTATTTTTACTCATCATAATTTTAAGTCATGCGTATTTTCTTTTTTTTTTCATGCGTATTTTACGCAAATACGCATCTTATCTGGACCTCTGGATGGGATCAAAAATGTGACTTATATAGTGCTAACAATGTTTCACTATAGCCGTATAAGGCAAACTGCCCGCCCCTTGGTTTCCATGTTTTTGGGCCAGAACCATTTTCAAACTCAATAGAGATACTATAAGAACAAATGTTTATAAAAATTTTATTAACCTTGGGAAAACAATTGGCTTCTAGAGTGTAAAACAAGCTTTTTCTTTAATTTGATCCATTGACCTATTTTTTGACCTCACATGACCCATCGTTGAATAAGGATAAATTGACGATAGATGACGCACAACGAGTGACGGACAAAAGGCAAATTAGATGTTCAGCATGTGCATATTGTGCTTTCATGAGCTAAAAACAAGTGGCTGTGTTTATACAATTTTTTTATATATATATTAGTAAAAATCATAAAGCCAATAATTTAACGGAGTATTAATAATTTAAATAACTGTTCGTGTTCATATACAGTTAAATGGTTGTTTTTTTGTATGACTTTAGACAAATTTTTAAGTGAACCATTATGCAAGCTTATCAAGTAGATGTCAGTCTGTCTGTAAGTCAAGTCGTTTGTCCCTCCCTCTTTCCAATCACACATTCATCCGAAACCCACCCAAATCTATCCATCCATCCAACCATCAAACCATCATATACCATCCCCCGTCCACCCATCCATCCATTTTAAACTTTGTTTATTGAACAAATACAAGCGCAATAAAACTTGTAAGCTTTTAAAACCTTTTCCTAACGACACACGCATTTAATCCCATTTTCATGATGTCAATGATTTATCATAAATTCAAATGAATCTCAAAGACCCAATCAACAAATGACTAAGGCACTACATGATAACCAAACTGTGATTATATGATTTCTTTATCATTATTTTGTTTAATTAAAGACAATGATTTAATGAACAAGTGGTTAAAATGACTAGTTATTAGCATTACAATATGTTTACTGACTGGTGAAAATGTGTGAAAAACTAATAGCAAAATTACATGAAATTCAAGTATACCAATTGGTTATTTTGATTAGCAAAAATCAATTACTTTTAACTATGTTTTATAACTGACCATGTAAATTATACTGTAATTAGGTAGGTCATCATGTTGACAAAGAATGTTCATCTTAGAGCACATAAAAAAGGGTAATCACGAACACAGGAATCAGGTAACTAAAATACACCCAGGCTAATATGAGTCCTTCAAACGAGGCTTTATCACATTTAAAAACTCGGGCTTCACACAATCAACAGTCAAACAGGTTGAGTTGTCACCTTCCCATGTGACACTTATCATCGTTATCTCGTAAAATGTGCATTATGGAAAGAAAAACATGATCTTTGCCCACGATAACGACATAATGATCTGTGGACAATAGACCATGTTTGATCTGCGTCATAACTGGTCTCAAGATAAGTCTACCTGCAGAAAAAGATAACCAGTATCAGCGTAAGATTACTAAAGCGACTGCGTGTCAATCAAATTATTTGCTGAATTATTTTGGCATGCCCAAGCTTGACACAAAGAGTTATTGAACACAGATATAAAATTAATAAGCCAGCACAACACGGTGACTTGAACACGATAGCTAAGTTGATAATATCTCATGGACTCGTATTTGGAAACACCTGAAAGATAAATTTCATCATGAATCCCCATGAAGCAAACATTGTTTTACAATAGCAAACATTCTCATGAAGTTACAGTACATCGATGTGCAATGGTGTATCTATGCTGCATTTTTCTTAAGATTTCGTCTTTTGAAGAGAACATGCAGAGGAAGGGGTTATACATTCATTTTTAAGATTGAAGTATTTGTTCCGAGATATATGTAATACAATGCTATAAAGAAAAATAAAAACTAAAGTGAATCATGTCGCTCATGGAAGAAAAAAAATGTGCGTTGCTATTGTTTCGTATAAAAAGTGTTGCCTTTTGTGTTCTGATCAATTTATTTTGTTTTTCGCGCAGATTTCCCACAAACCAATATAATCGATCAGGATATTTCCGGCTATAGTTGTACATACAGCGCAAAATATGACTCGCTGCCGGGCGATAACAAACGTCTACGATGAACAATAGGGTGGTTCCGTAACTGGCGAAACTGGTTAAAACTGGATTCGTCAATTTTCATTTACAGCCTGTTATGTTTAATCCACGATTCGCCTCATGCTCCCTTTAAAGAAACTAAAATGATTTATATCGATCTTTTAAATGGCATAGGAATAAAAGATTTCAATTGTCAAGCAGTCTGGAGCCGAATTAAAGCACATTCTAAGCATGTTTTAGGCTATGGTCAAAAATAAGCATTTTTAAGCACTCCATATTTTTTAAGAACTTTTCAAGGTAGATCTTTATTTTCAAGCACTTTTTAAGGTCTGTGCGAACCCTGTTAAGGTTGAAAATTGTATGATCCTGTTTGTCAAAAAGTCTTAGATTATTTGTTTTGATTACCAAATTATATGTTATTGTTTACCATATAAACTGTTCAGTGGTGAACTTTTCATGTCTTGAAACATGTTTTATAAAGTTTGTCATATGTGTTCATTTATCATGACAGGCGTTAATATATAACTTTTGTTGATGTAGCTCATCATACACATGATTGTGAAACCCATTTACATGTAAAATAAGATTGTTGGTTGCTAAGGAAACATTATTTTGGCATTAACTTCTCTGTTGATCTAATTAATTCGATTTATATGAAAATGTTATTATGTATATTTTAACTGCTTTATAGAAGATACCTTTTAATGCCTTACAATTAATACATGTTCATCTTTGTTTGTTCTGAATTAGAAGTACATGTCGTTATTATTTGTGTTTATTTATGGAGGTTTTACTATGTGGGTTTCGTAAACAACTTGTAGTTAAATTGTTTTGTAAAATAATGTTGTTCTTTTTCATGTTTGATATGTATGCGAAAGGATTTACTGATAAAATAAGGTGTTTTTGCTGTTCAAAACAGTAAAAATCGATATTTATCTTTTTGTTGCCTTGGTAACCATGATTACCATTAGCAAAATGTCTGTACATTAACTTTTTTACCAGCATATATGTATGGCACTTTTAAATTCCTTGTATGATGTTTACGTTGGGCGAAGTCTTTATTGGATTGAAATAAATACACGGTCAAATATGTGGATCTTTTCTAAAAAAAGGACATGTTGCACTATAACTCAACCTATTTTCTTGGATTCTTTTTGTTACTATGTATTAAATAAATATCATGTTGAAACAAAGATCATTGACTGTAAGCAGTTTTATCATATAAATGACAAAAAACGTAAATATTAAGTTTTTTCCTGATATTTAGACAATTTTAATGAAAATAATCTATTTTATGTAAATTCGTTACCATAGCAACCACTGTGTTCAAATGTTTGTTTTTGTTTGAACATAAAATGTGAAAAACATGACCAGTTCTACTAATGCATTGAATCTATGTGTGAATGCTATACAGTAAATGCATGTATACGGTATTTACAAAAGAGTTTGTTGTCAATGTCAATTGATATAGAAAACCATTATTTAGCTATTAGATCGTATAAAGGGTGCATGTGTTCAAAACTCAATATTTCTAAAACTATTATAGTTAGAAACCTAAAACTTTGGATTTGACTTATGCTTGCATTCATCTTTTAAAAAATGACAAAAAACGAAAATGTGAATTTTCCTCGTTTGTACTGATTTTTGTAAACTATGACATATAATATATATATATATATATATATATATATATACAATTTTAATAATGTGCATTTTTAAATTTTATATTAATTTGTTTATTTAGCACTGTGTGAAGTACAATTTCTCAGATTTGTTACAAATATAGTATCTGTTCATTCTTCCATTTTATGTTAACGCCTGTCCTGTGCTCAATTCCGAATTCATAAAATTGTTATTTTGCACATGTAAATATTTCAACATGCATGTAATCTAAATATAAGCATTCATTGGACTGCTACTTATCCCTCGTTAGAGAATGCCTTAGATCTCAATATCGATTCTAACGTTTACTTACTAATGTCAGATCTAAATATCTTGCACTTTCAAATTGTGTAGATGACAATGAGATGTCTCCATCTGAGTACAATTCTGTGAGTAAACTTCAAATGCCGTTTTATCATATTTCTGTATGTGTTGTGGAACGAATCTAACCCATTTATGCCTAGCGTCATCAACAAAGGCCTTGGCAAACAGCGTAGACCCAGATGAGACGCCGCATGATGCGGCGTCTCGTCAGGTGCGCTGTTTGCTTAAAGGAATTTCTGTAAGAAATATTCTAAATCTAGAAATAAATATACTAGACATCCCTAATTTTGGAAATACATTGATCCAATTTTGAAGGATGGGAGAGTCCACTAGGCATAAATGGGTTAATCAACAAATGCACTTAATGGAATTAACTTAAAATAGTTGCTATCTTTAGTGTAGTCTTTGTATTGTTAATGTATTAAGGCCAACTACTTCAGTTTGTAGGGCGCTTGACAACACATCCAAAGATATCGGGTTCTTTTCCCGCCCAAATAATGTTTAGGGGAATATGAATGGCATTCGTCACACGGCCTCTCTTCCCCTATGTGTGATTCAACGAGGGCAGTTATCAGTAATAATTGACAAACATTCACAGCCGGTTTGCAAAAGGCTTCAAATGATCATTGTTTAAATAACACGGTACTAAAGGGTCCCAAGTTATAATGTTTATATTTAATAATTCACGCTTAAATGCACGCAATAACATTGTGCCTACTAACATATATATTTACATGACAGTATTAATATGCATATGCATATTATCTTGTACACGATTAATGGAAGATGAGTCTAGGACCAATGTAGAATTATTTACATGATGAAAACATGTATGGGCTGAAATGTTAATGCATATTATTTAATATTATTTAACTTGTGTGCAATAGAAACTGAAATGTTACAGGATCGCTGTAAGCACGTTGATACAAAAAGGCTACTTGATAATAGGGATGTCGATATTTAATGTCTCAACATTTTGCTGCATTTTTGACGATGCTGCGAAGCAGCTCGTCTAAGTTATCATACCATGAAAAAAATCTTCACAATGGCGACCTATGTAAAAGACCGAGCCAGTCCGATTGAGATAGCTCGATTTTTCTAATCGGCATACCTCGCTGATTATCATTCATAAAGGTATTGGAAGCTCAGCTATAAATAGGACAGCATATCCTGGGAAAAAGATTTGATAATAGTTTGAAAACGTTAATTTTAAATCAGTTATATTCAATCCATTATATGTTTATAGATCAATGAAACAACTATGCATGTTCTGTATTGTATTTGACATTTGTCCTGATTTAGTAAATAAATTGCGAATTAAAACGTGTATAATTAACTTTCAACGCGATCATGAGTGTAAAGAAAACGAATTATTTCGAACCTGCTATTTGTAAACGTTATAGCGACTATGGCATATAAACAGCATAATAGCCGTATGACATTTGTGAAAAATCGCTCCTTTGCGTGCTTTCTCATTTTGCATATTTTAATAAACTTTTCAAACAGAAATTACAGAGCCACATCGGTGAACATACTATGTTTGATAATTCATTCGTTTGTTGGATATTGTTTGCTGTTTCAAAAACATATTAGGTCATATCAAGAGATTTAGTTAACCTTACCATGTGTTCATGGGCGAACTCACTATTCAAGTGCTCTTACGACTATGTGCTCATACCTACTTTCGGGAATCATCATGAAATTATTGCCGTACTTAACAAACAAACATGCCTAAGCTTATTGAATTAGAGAAAAAAAATCAAAAGAGAAAAATGATATGTTCATCTGACTGAGCATCTGAAAGTGTTAATAATTTATATAAGTTAAATTATTTATTAACTTGAACAATATATACTTCATATTGGAAATGTCATTCGAAATATATTCCTTATGCGTTATGAGGACAGCGTAGCTCCATTACATCCTGCATATCCGCAATATATGACGAAATTGTCAAAAATATTTATTGGGCAACCCTGCCCGATATAAAGCGGGAAAGGGCAGTCTCGTGTTGAGCTGCGGTTTGAAAATATGTACGCGAATATCTGTTATAACAACATTACACAAACAACTGGTGTCCCACCGCCCGACAGAATTTACACATGTAGTTCAATAACAATTTTTACATATAAACAAATAATATTTCATCTTATGACATGTTTGTGCTTTTACACTATTATAAAAAGTATTAATTAAGTAAAATACAAATAGATTCATAACCGCACTGATTGTTATATAAATTTCCTTCAACTAATGTTCACCCCTGGCCTCTCTGATGACTGCCAAAGAGTACTGGAGCTGAGTCCATTTATTTGGATCGCCGCCTTTGTCTGGATGATACTGAAGCGCAAGCTGTCGGTAGCGAGAATTGATATCGCTATTGGACGCGTTTGGTGAGAGGTCAAGAAAGTTGTATCCTCTCTCAAGTGCTTCACTTTTGGGTAGTCCAAATACCCACTGCGTAAGCCGATCAGAAAGCGCGTGAGCAGCGTACGAAGAACCGACCCCTCCTATTATCGCTCCGCCAATAGCCCCAACCACCGTTCCAACTGGACCAAGAAAACTACCAACAGCAGCACCTATGACTTCGCCGCCTATCCCACCAGCAATGCCAGCAGCTACGCTGACGCCATTGTCGATAATATTCTTTACGCATCTTGTTCCGGAAATCTCACCCGTCCACCATCGCCGTATGTTGACAATGACGTCATAAGCAAGGTACGCAGCCACCAAACCAACACGTACCAATGGCTTTGCTACTCTTGCCTTAGTTAAAGCCTTATCGATAAACCTGACAACACCACTTGCGTTGCCAATCGCCTGCAGCGCATTCGATAAGGCAAGATATGATTCAGGAGGCATGCTACTAACTGCTCGCATAAAGTTATACTGCACCACACAGGACACGCTGTCTCCTGGCACGGCTAAATCCCATTTTTGACCATGGTCTGGATTTTCGCTTAGATCATCTTTCATAAAATTTTGCCAAATATCATACATCATCTGCTTATAATGAGGATCCTTTTCCGCCGTTTTAGTATCCTGTTCCATTCTTTCAGCGACCTTTGTGAAAACGCTCGGCATATTGACAACAGCTTTAAGGGACTGGATATATGGCTCGGCAAAACCGTTGGCTGAATGATCAGCAAGGAAAAAAATAATCCGGGCAAGACTGTCTGGCTTGGACTGAAAACTTTCTTGGAGCGCAGTTAATACATCGCTCGGCAAAGGCACTGAAGTCTGAAAGTTAATACACAGAAAAATTAAACAAAGATTCGTTCTGCAGTTGATCACAATCTAAATATTAAACAAGAAATGTCTTAAACAATAAAAGTATTTAAATAAAGACAACGTGCTTTGAAATCAAGTATAGTGAAAAACACAACTGCAGGACAAATATTATTTAAATTGCGTTTCAAACAAACATCCTGATATAAATTGTTGCAACTTCTTGATCGTCTTAGACCACATCTAATAATACATTGTCAACATATATCAGGCGTTGTCTTTATATGATAAAATTTTCAAAGTCAATCGCTTTTAACCGTTAGTTATTCTCTTTTCATACACAAGCCAAATCAAAATTGACTGAAACAAATAATTAAATTGTAACAAACAACTGATTTGAAATATAAAAAACACTGTTAAGATAAAATACAAACATAAAGTGAATTCTTTTAAATTTACCATTTTAGAAGACAAGTGATAATCCGCTGATATTTCAACTGCAAATCCAAACTGAGTGTGGACTGGAACGATTAATCATTAGCTATTTATATAAACTTTCGTTTTTGATTTTCGAAAAAAGGAATAGTTTCGTTCTCGGAAAATGCTTACCACGGAAATTTTACTTTTCCCCGGACAAGCCAATTTTGAATAATTTGATAATTTTCTTAGCAGGGCCTCAATGGACAAAACATGTAATACGTTTGGTTGTAAACTGGTTGACCAATGTAAATCTTTGGATATGCGATGTGTTAACAGCAGGTTATTTGATGATTGTAACAAAGGTTCATTCACATTTGCGTCACGTAACGGTACTTCCACTATTGATTATGTACTAGCACGTGAATGTCACTTTACTCTGATCACTGATTTTGCGGTGATAAATTTTAACCAGTTGAGCGATCACGCACCATTGTATTTTGCTGTCAAGTGTAATAATAACCTATTGTCAAAACATGAATATGTTGAAACCAAATATAGATAGAATACGGATTTAAAGGATGTTTTTTAAAATTAGCTTATTGTCGATTACTGAACAATTAGACAATTTAACATCAAGTATTGACTCAACTTGTACTAATGACGTTGTTAACCAGTTTTCAGGTCTCTTGAACGACGTTGCTGAACCACTCTTTGCAAAATCTTTAACAAATCGTAATAACAGTTATTTTGCACCGTCGTCAGTTGCTTAGCATGCAGAATGGTTCGATAGCGATTGTTTACAAGCCAGACCTAAATATGAAGAATCTTACGTATTTTTAATCAGCGTACTGTATGACGCCAGTTTCTCAAGACTATTTTTGTGATTGTAAAAGTCGTTATAAGAAATTAAAAAAAATTATCGCAAAAAAATAAAAAAATTTAGTCAACAAAATTTAAGGATATCGAAAATTTAAAAAAGAGCAAACCTATGGGTTTTGGGAAATATTTTACCAAAAAGGAAAAGGCCCATGTCGATGCCGCTATATGTTTGGACGAATTTTATAGATTCTTTTCAAACTTAGAACAATATATTTTTCATTTGCCCAACGAAACTGTAGAAACTTTTTGTACGAACCACGATTTAAATGCAGATACCGATTATAATGACGAATTAGATTTTCCTATAACGATTGATGAAGTTAAGAAAGCAATCAAAAGATTAAAACGAAATAAGGCATATGGTATAGACTGTTTACTAAATGAGTATTTTATTGAATGTAGTGATATTCTCTCGCCATATATTTGTAAAATATTTAATGCGATATTAGTGTCGGGTGTTTTTCCGAAACGTTGGGCGGATGGAATTATTATTCCACCGTTCAAAAAAGGCGATCGTTGTTCTGTTCCAAATTACAGAGGTATCACTTTATTAAGTTGTTTTTCAAAGTTATTTTCTACTATATTGAATGTTAGAATTACGTCATTTTGTGAAAAATATAACCTTATTTTCGATGCACAGTTTGGTTTTCGTTAAGGTTTGTCCACTATGGATGCCATATTTTCCTTATTGTCTGTTGTCCAACATTATTTGAATAACAACAAACAGCTATATGTAACAGTTATTGATCTTAAAAAATGCTTTGACAGTACATATCGAAATACACTTTGGTATACATTATACAATGCTGATATACGTGGTAAAGTTTTGCTTATTATTAAAAATATGTATTCACATGTCAAATCACGTGTTAAGCATCGTAATAGCCTTTCTGAATATTCTGTCGGCTTAAGACAAGGAGAGGTTGTCTCCCCTTTGCTAGTGTCTCTATTTTTAGAGGACTTAGAAATGTTTTTACAAAAAATTCAAATGCTGGTATTGAGCTGTATGATATTGTTTTGCTGGTTTTACTTTTTGCAGATGATATGGTGATTTTAGGCGAAACGCCCCAAGAATTACAAGCACACTTAAATCATTTAGCAATGTATTGCGAAAAGTGGAGTTTAGAAGTCAATAGTTCAAAAACTAAAATTATGGTATTCAGAAAACGTGGTGCCCTACGTGAGGACGAGAGATGGTCGTATAAAAACGAACCAATAGAAATTGCTGATCAATTTAAAGTAACATTCCTACTCAAAATCAACGTAAATTTCGTACAATATTTCGTAAAATAAAGCTAAACAATCAAAAATCATTGTTCCTTATGGCAATTGCCGAAATTTCAACGCCGGATGTGGTCTGGTAAAATAGATGTTTGTTGATACAAAATGCTCGTTTTTATAATGGTTTTAACAGTTTCAGTTTCAGTTTATTAGCAATCGGCAAAATATTTGCCTTTGGCCATTTACAAATATAAAAACTTATGGCAAAGACAATCATATACATATATACAAATACAATTTCTATATAAACTAATTCCATATACATATAACAAAGAACACAACAGAGTTTTACATAACGATCAGAGAATAGTTAGGTTTTCAAGAGCTTCTTGTCTTATACATAGAGATTCTTTAATATATTTTGCAAGATTATACATACATTTTTTACTATTCGTTGACATTAATAAAATGAATTTTTGAACAGTAGGCCATGAACAATTTCCAATATATTTTGATCTTATACATCTATACTTTGAGCAACATAAAATGAAATGATATTCTGATTCTACAGCATTTTGATTACATAATTTGCACAATCTATTATCTCTTTCTATGTTATAATATCTTCCTACTTCTATCTCTAGACTATGGGAACATAATCGTATACTTGTCAATAATTTTCGTAACTTGTCATTAGTTATAACATCTAAGTATTTTTCAAAACAAAATTCGGTTTTATATTTGCAATAACTATCAAGTTTTGACATTGCATTAATACTATCATGCCATTCCTGAACAAATTGATCTCTTATTCTTGATTTCAACAAACTATAATAATACACGTTATGATCGAAAAATAATCTGATATGTGCATAGCCTAGATGATCGACAATGGAGTTTATTCTACTTGCCCAACAAGGCGTATTGACATTATCGCATAGATCATTATAGATGTGATATATAGGTAATTCGTTATTTTTCATTATTTTCAACCAAAATTTAACAGCTCTTTCTTTACAAATAACAGATAGAGGTACTCGACCAAGTTCACCATACACTGCATATGTAGGAGTTTGCTTCTTAACACCCAGTAAATACTTACAAAAACGTATATGCAATTTGTCTACCTCTTTATAATTATAAACACCCCATACTTCACAACCATATGTTAATATAGGCACAATCATAGAGTCAAACAGAGATAACTTTGTACTAATATCAAAACTGACCTTATCAAAGACATTCAAAAGGTTATTATAAGCTCTAAGGGCTTGTTCATTTAGTGCTCTAACTGCATTTTGCATATTACCAGTATATGTAAATTTAATTCCAAGATAAACAAAATTGTCAACAATTTCGATTTTTTCATTATCTATATAAAAGTCAGGATATACATTTTGCTTCTTTTTTTCAAAAACACATATTTTGGTTTTACTAATATTAATTTTTAAACCCCATTTAACAGAATAATGATGTACAGCATCTATTTGTGACTGAAGACTATTTGGATCTGTGGTAAACAAAACAATATCATCCGCAAATAAGATCATATACATAGACAAAAGTTCAAAATCCTTTTCAGTTAATGCATCAAAGTTCAAATTTTCAACAATATCATTCACGAACAGAATAAAAAGTAGAGGCGATAACGGCTCTCCTTGTTTCAAGCCTAATGTTACATTGAAAAAGTCAGACATTTTCATAGAACTTGATATTTTTACACATGCTTGGACGTCTTAATATATACATTTTATCATATTTGTCATTTTACAGCTTATTCCAGATTGAAGCAATTTAGTCCATAATGCATCCCTATTTACAGAATCGAAGGCCCTCTGGTAGTCAATAAAAACACACCATAGTTTTGACTTTTTAGCTAAAACTTTCTGTATGATCGAGTGCAATAAGAAAATGGCATCAGATGTAGAGCGTTTATCTCTAAAACCATATTGACTATTGTTAAAAACATGTTCTTGTTCACACCAGCTATTAATGCGATTTCTTAATATTAACGAAAATATTTTACCCATAACATTTACTAAAGTTATACCTCTATAGTTAGCAGGAACAGTTGTATCACCTTTCTTATATATTGGAATAATAATTCCTTTAGACCATGCCTCAGGATATCTACAGTTATCATTTAACATGGTACCATTTTAGTGTTCGTTTGTCGTATAAATAGATATATTCGCAGGAAATTAGCATTGAATTTATTGTGTCCACAAATTAATAAAAACGAGCATTTTGTATCTACAAAAATCTATGTAATCTAACCACATCTAGCGTTTAAATTGTGGCTATTGCTATAAGGAACACTGATTGTTTAGGTGTTAACTTTATTTTTCGAAATACTTAACAAACTTTTCGTTGTTTTTGAGCGTTATAGAGACTTTAATTATCTTGGCTGTGTTTTTAAATATACTGGGAATTTTGCTACAAATAATGAGTTCTTAATTGGTAAATCTTTAAAAGCTTTAAATATTTGGTTACATTATCTAAAGAAAATATCCTTTCAGTCCAAAGTCATGTTGTGAATTGTTCGATGCTTTTGTAGGTTCTACACTTAATTATGCGTCCGAAGTCAAAAGATATTGAACGTGTGCATTAAAAATTTTGTAAAGCAATACTAAATGTAAGGAAATCAACTGCATCTGGAGGAGTATACGGCGACTTGGGGCGATACCCTTTATATATATCCAGGTATACGAGGATCATATCGTATTGGTGTAGGATTTTGCAGAGCGATAATATAATTATTTCATCTTTGTATCTTAGAGCTTTATAAGACTGTAAACTAGGTCACTCTAACTGGGTGTCCTGTGTTAAGAAACTTCTAGATGATTTTGTTTTTTTGGGGGTATTTTTAAACCCAGAAAATGTATGTAGTTCTTTTCCTTTCATATTTAAGGAGCGGGTTATAAGCAATTTTATTCAAGAATGGCAAAGGTTATTACTGTGTAGTCCAGTTTTAACAGATTACGCTCATTTCAAAACTAACTTTGCCTGTGAAAAATACCTTGATATATTGCCTGTTAACCTGAGGAAATTTGTTACACGCTTTAGGATTTGTGCACACTCATTAAGAATTCATACGGGCCGTTATGGCTCTAGTACTATACAAAGAAACGAAAGATACTGTTTTTATTGTGGTAGTCGCTATCTAGAACACGTGTACCATTTTATATGTATTTGTCCATGTTACATTACTATAAGAAGAAGATTCCTTGATAGAAAATTTTACGTTAGGCCTTCAGTATATGAATTCAATTCTTTAATGGGATCTGTTAACGCATCTGTTCTTAAAAATGTTGCAAACTATATAAAATATGCACTAGATATCAGACAATCTGTGACCGTGTAATACATGTACATCACTCTCCATGTTTATGTTACGTAGTCTGTACACTGTATTTGAATCAATATTTGCTTTTTTGTTAAAAACATTACCTAACAACATTACCTAAACAAACTGACCATTGATTTATTATATTTAATCACATTATTTTAAAGATTATGTACCGATCTCGAATAAAATGTTTGTCTTGTCTTCTCTTGTCTTTGAAGGGGAAATTGACGACTCGGATGGGAAGCTTATCTTTCTACCACCCTTTATGATTTAAACTGTACATGCTTCATGTTTTATTTAGTAAATAACCTTAGTTTAATGTTTGAATACTGTTTTGCATAAATGGTTATTGTTGTTTTATGTCTGTCATTTGTTTTTAATTATGATATATTTCATTATTAGTGTGCATGCATATATGATTATTTATGTTTTGTTCTTATTGCTTAAGATGAAATATGATGTATTTGTTGCAAATTGTATTATGTTAGAAGACCTTGTTGAAAATAAGAAATGTATTATATAAATTGCATATTATATAATTGGCAGTAGCTAGCCGTACGGCCCCGTACGACTAGCCAATATTGGCTAGCCGTACGGGGCCGTACGACTAGCCTATATTGACTAGTCGTACGGCTCTGTACGTATAGCCTTTTCTATAGGGACTGTCTAGCCGTAAGGCTGTTATAGCAAATAAATATATTGATTATTTATTGATCTACGTGCAGATTTCTTTACCATGCGCCATGAGAAAACGTGCTAATACATGCACTTAAAATTGTGTGCTACCACACAGGCTGATTAGATGATAATTGTTTTTCGCTACATGAACGTTCCGCACTATAATCAGTGCATTTGTTTTAGCTACTTAGAAAATGAAATTCCACAATTTCTAGCCTTTAGACTAGCTCGTGTAGTCGTTCACGGAATTTGCAGTCTGGTTTATGTTTCATCGTGGTTGGAAATCCGATTCGTGCATAGTATATAAGGGGTGTAAAAAAGGGTGTAAAAAAGGGAGATATGAAAATGTAAATTTATTTCGCCAAACAACAATCACAGCAATCAATATAAATCACAGTTATGGAGTATATAAATAATCTTAAGTAAGTCAATGAAAATTGCGACATCACAATGAGAAAAGTTTATAACAAAACAGATAAAAGGAAGCCTAACGTGAAAAGAATAAAACGATTAAAGAAAATGGGAAACGTAAATTGACACATATTTAAAGGAGTATTATAGAACGAAAACAATTAAATAATATGTGATTGCTTAATAATAGAAAATAGCACTTGACAAAAGCACAATTATACAACGCGAAGCTATACACCCTATTTTCACAATATAAGGCACCATTTCACGACAATTGGGCATAATACATGTAATGTCGACTATGATACAAATAAATTTTCGGAACTACAATGATTGCTTTTTAATTTGTAATTTCTAGTTATGATGCAGCGGAAACAAAGACGCTGATTAGAAAGTGTGAATACACAGGCTTATCCGTGTCTTTGTTTTTCGCATGTATGACATATTATATTGCTCATATCTTAAATCATGTTACTTAAAAGAACCGCCATGCGCGATGCACGAGAAATTATACCATATACAAACTTCACTAAATCCACCGATGTATACATTAATATGACACGGTTCGCTCAAACCGAAGGAAAAATGATAATTGTATTAAATTTGATCAAAAGCATAGTTTGTGGGTATATAAAAGCTTGAATCCATATGTACAACTTTCTCTACACCGAGAATATGCACCATGTGCGTTTTAAGTCGTACATACGTATTCAAACTTTCATTATCTTGATCATTTAAGATAACCTATACCTCTTATCTAGATTATATATTATTTACAGAACCATAACTTTGTTCTCGGAGTATCCGATATTGCTGCACAATTGAAATGGAACCAACTCAGAGACAGATCGTAATACAAACGCATCTAGTTTTAAAACTTTAGTAAAGTACAACTTTCTCTTCATCGAAAATATGCATCTTGTGAACTTTAAGTCGTAAACACGTATTCAAACTTGTATAAGACAACATATACCCTCTATCTAGAACATTCACTGCAGAACCATACCTTTGTTCTAGGAGTATCCGATATTGCTGCACAATGGTAATGGAACCAGCCGAGACACAGGTCGCAGCACACACATCTAGTTTCTAACTCGACATTGCAAACTTTACATGTAATACCCATTAATATAACACTGTCAAGAGCATGTAACAAAGAAACCCATGCGTCCGGTTCAAAATATTTCTCGATACAGTCAATGCTAACCGTGTAGAAAATTTCTGGACATTTAGCGCCGCCGAAAGGTAAGCGTTCATCGACCATAAAAGTGTACTCGTTTTTACCTTGGAATTACCACATAAGTCTAGTTGCACTGAAATTTGACGGATGTATTTTTACCGATCTATAAGCAGAATTCAAATCGACTTTTGCAAAATAACAATTAGGTGTGACATTCAAGTTCAATAGCATCCTGAATATATTTATTGCAACAAACACCGTGCAAATAAAGTCTGTATTAACTAATAACGACCTGTTCTTTCTATGTTTCTATATGCATTATACGTCAGACGCGCACTTGAATGATATTTCTGCTGTAGCAGATCAATACAATACGAATAAAGACGACAGTGCGGCGTGCTTCTACAATTTCGCTCCGGCCTTTTATGCGTCTGCACTTGGAAACTGTCGGCAAAATGAGACACAATTACACGGCTATGTGAAATCATGTTCTCATCAAATTAGAGATCAAATTAAACACATTTTGCAACGGATGTTTTTTTAACATATGAGCCTTGTTCTGAGAAAACTGGGCTTAATGCATGTGCGTAAAGTGTCGTCCCATATTAGCCTGTGCAGTCCGCACAGGCTAATCAAGGACGACACTTTCCGCCTAAACTTGAATTTCGGTAAGGAGGGACTTCATTGAAACTAAAAATACCATACCAGCGGAAAGTTTTGTCCCTGATTAGCCTGTGTGGACTGCAGAGGCTAATTTGGGACCACACTTTACGCACATGCATTATGCCCAGTTTTCTCAGAACAAGGCTCATATATCTCTGAATGAAACTCCGTATTATTAGTTGTTTGTTATTAACGTAACCCCAATGGAAATGCACTTCATGAGGGAGTGACCAACAAGTGTGTATATATCTATTTTATAACAGAAATATTAGCACAAATTAAACACACATGATATTCAAAATGTAAATTATTTTTTAAACGAAAATAGGAGAAATGTTGAAGAAATTACGTTACTAAGCGCAGAGGAAGCAACCACTAAATATTGTTTTAATGTACTATATAATATGTCGGCTGCCATTCTGACCACAAATAACCCATATAAAAAGAAGTGCATTGAACGAGGGGGCTGTGCTTTTGGTCTCTCGAAAGTAATCTTGACATGCGTTAAATTAATGTTATGTGAATGGGCACACAATAGATACAATACGCCTGACAAAACATATGCGTGATGGTCATGACAATTCTACAAACAACAGCCAACAGCCAACCATCTGCTCATAGACGGCCATTCGTAGGCTAGGAAACTAGAGTACCGCCTTTCGAGAAGACACCGATTCATCTCTTGTCTATCATGTGTAGTGCTTCTGACGTATACTCGGGTTTCTCTTGCTAGCGCCTGCACGTGAAACGTGAAACGCATACACGTGCGGAAGACTCACTTATTTCAGAAACAATTGATCGTTAATTAAATTGTAAAATGATCCCAGAACTTTCACGATGTCCATCAAATACCTGCCCTGATTTGAAGGTAGTGTTAGGTATACACGGGCTATGATATTATAATGTAATTATTTAGTTATTTTTCGCATTACTCGCGAAAGTTGGGACGATATTTCTTACATTGCCGCAATTTCCAGCTTTTAAGTTTTTAACGGACATATATTCTATATATACCCAGAGGTAACGCCAACCAAGCTAACATACGCCGGGAGCGAGGAATGAACCCGGGTCGCATAGAGGTGAAGCGCTTATATAAACTTCTGCGCTAATATGACAGCCCAAATAATACAGTCGGTCGAGATAATTGCACATATATTCATGGTAGTGGTACAATATACTAGTAACTTCTAACTTGTTAAAATACATCGTCATATTGGGCTCTTACTTGTTTATGATTCTATTTCCTACTTAAATAGTGATGTGTTATATGTTAGTTCATGGATCCAAAAAGTGCATACCTAGTACGATATAATCAGTGTTACCTTTTTGACAATTAACCTTTGCGGTAAAACTTAGGTCTCAAATTTAGGACTTACTCACGGCACTTTCCTTGCATCAGGATTCCAGGTACACTTCTGCTTTTAATCGGAATCGAGAAGATTATGAGCTTAAGCCAATAAATTACAAATGACATTTTGAAAGGTTGTTTTAATAAAATTGATGCCATAATTCTTGCAGTTTCCGCTGTGCGCAGTAAACTAATGCGAAGTGAATTATCACCGGCATTGTACAAGATTCGTAATTCTATTTTCTGGGAAACATACTAATGCAATAAAGGCGCCGAGAGTCAAGTCAATTAAAGAACGCGTAACGGTTCGTAATTGATACGGATTTATTAATATTTACTGTCCGCGTTGTTTCAGCGCTTTTTGACAGGATTCTCATTTCAAATCCGAAAGCCGTAAAACAAACCCGTTTGGTTGGTGTGGATTTCGCTATTGTGTCATTTCCGAGACGAACTTTTCGCTTTTAATATTGTTTTATGATTTCGGAAAGCAATCCAGACCGTTGTATCTGGAAATCTGGCGTAAAATAATGGTGACAGACTTTCCGCTCGTGCAGTTATTTATGAAAATACAAGTATTTCCGTTGTGCCTCCATTGATACGCATTAACGATACTAAATAATGTTCGAAATGACAATAAAGATGTACTGTGGAAAATAACGGTGCAATTATCAATTTCAACATCACATCACATACAATGATTTTCAAACAATAGAGAAGATACAGATAAGCTGGAAATTAACTAAACTTCAGAAACGGATATAATTATAAAACCACAAAGTTCAATGAAAATGATCTACAATGCATCAGAGTGGGCATAAATCAGCAGTAATAGTTAGCTTTTAAGTTTATAAATGAACTGCACTCATGTCATATCTCGACATATTTGTACTGCACCATGTCATATCATTTTTTTCATCAACAGGTTGAATGTAAAGTCGAATTTTTCCACCAATACGAATTTTTTTTAAGAAACCCTGGCGGATATGTTACTCGGGGACATTGGTTAATATAATTGTCAGTGCAAAAACTTTTTCACTGGAATACCTTTATAGAAATTTGTAAATAAAGTGCTAATTATTGGACAAATCACTGCATCGTCGACTTTAAATAGCCATATTTCATCAAATCCTGAATAATAATAACCAGGATTTTTCTAACATACATGGTAATACCTCCTTTGCATACACCAAAATATATTTTAATTCAAAAATGCCTTTAAACAATTATAGAACTGGATTTACTTACACTACCGAAATTCATCGAAATCTATCGGCAACTTTTCCTAGCACATCCAACTTTTCTTAGCATATCGGGTTTCCGGGGGTGATTATAGCGTCTTCGGTATATTTCTTCATTTAAGCGTGGGAAAATCATCGCGGACTTGCCATGATATTATTATTATACCGGATTTATATAGCGCCCTTTTCATGCAAGAGTGCACGTTCAAAGGGGCTTAAATGATAGAGCTCCAAAATTTAGACAAAAGTACAGTATGTCTGTATACAGAATAAATAAAGCGCGATTGTGTCAACCCAGGTTTGGAGTCTATCATCAAACCATTCGTTTGCTGTCCACTCCCAAGATAATTGTCAATCATACCTCGTTATTACATGTGCGATGATACAAAGTTCGTTATCTTATTTTGACCAGAGATAATAAGAGCTACCTTTTTGTAATACCAATAAGTTTTCTCACATAAGCATTCAAAATTGCAAACGTTTCAAATAGATAAACAACGTATTAAATTAGCGGCGCATTGAAGTGTGGGATTGGGCATTTTTTCATAAAAATGACGCAATGATACCACTACAAATATTTGCGCCATGCCACAAGTTACTTTAAATGGTGTCCGACAAGTAGTCCGTTATGCCTTTGTTCTCAGGTTATCTGCGTAGACAGAGTAAAATTAGTCACAGCGCGTATTTCTGGCACTAAATCGCACAGTCTTCTCCATAATTCAATATTTTGATGTATCGTTTTCAATGAAAGCTCGAAAACGAAACGCGTTAAATTGATGCCCATTTATTTAAATTACTCCTAAATCCATCATGTACTTAGCAGCCAGGTACAAAAGGGCAGCCGGAATTTATGTCGACCAATTTAAAAAAACGCGTGATTGATAAGTTCTTTGATGTTGTTGTTTGTTGATCAACTGTTTGGACTTGTACATTTGCTAGAACTTTCGGTCATGACACATGTTAGAAAGTAATATGCCATTTGCTACCGTATTCGGTTATTTGCGGTTTTTATTATGTACACTAATACGTATTAGTAAACAAATATGTTTTAGTCGGTGATTCATTTCTTTCACAACATAGCCGCGTTCTCACGTTCTTTTTATATTACCACAAATATATGAGATACTGTAATAGCATGAATCAGATAAACGTCCAAACCTGCAATCAACGTTTGTAATAAATATAACAACATCGCAAACAACAATCTAGAAATCCATCAGACTTCCAGTTATTTTATTGGAGACGATGATAATAAACGTCTTCTAACTTTATGATATACATATGTATACATGTATTATTGTGCGTGCTAATGTCTGTCAATATTATACTTATATTGATGTCAAAAACAAATTAAAATGAATACGTATGCAGAGACGAAATAATTATTCGTTTAAAACAATTGTTTAGAAGTTGAAACAAAATACTGAAATATTTTTCTTGACCTCCAGAAAATAATGAATGAACTACAGTATAATAATCGCTATACATATCCCACGTGCTATACATATGTTTAAATTCTTTATTGTGCGTGCTAATTTCTTCAAATATGTTGCTTCAATTGATGTGAAAAATAAATAAATAAATATATATAACGTATGCAGAGATAATAATTCGTTTAAAACAAATGTTTAGTAGTTGAAACTGAAGAGTGAAATATTTTTCTTGACTTCCATAAAATAATGGATGAACTATAGTATTATCATCGATGCATGTGCTATGGCCATATTTGATCTGTTTCATTGGCTGGAAATGATCGCAAGTCGACCAATAAGCATCGTGGTAACAACCCAGTAATGAATAACAGCTCGAGTTGTAAAATCACGTTTGATCGATACGATCAAAGACCTATCAATATACTATATATTTATAGGTCTTTGATACGATACAATATTCTGTTATGGGGATTTCTTTTTATCCCACCCAGCGTCGATGTGCAACTAATTTTCCTTAATTTACCGTTACTTGCGGCTCTTTACTGCATCTTTCCGACTATGGTACGCCAATGCTGCCTTCTGATGGCACTGGTCTTTATGTTCGGTGCATTTGCTAAGTTGTTTTGTGTAAACTACATTTTGTCCTGTAGAAACATCATTTTGTTCTGTACATTTTTTATTATGCTATGTACATTTGCAATATCGTTTTGTACTAACGACATTTTGTTAGGTGCATCAATCATTTCGTTCTGTGCATTCGTCATTATGTTGTGTGCATTTACCAACCCGTTTTGTACTAACGACATTTTGTTAGGTTCATACATCATTTCGTTCTGTGCATTTGTCATTATGTTGTGTGCATTTGTCATTATGTTGCGTGCATTTGTCATTATGTTGTGTGCATTTGTCAGTATGTTGTGTGCATTTGTCATTACATTATGTTATGTGAATTTGTCATTATGTTGTGTGCAATTGTCATTATGTTGTGTGTATTTGTCATTATGCTGTGTTCATTTGTCATTATGTTGGGTGCATTTGTCATTATGCTGTGTGCATTTGTCATTATGTTGGGTGCATTTGTCATTATGTTGTGTTCATTTGTCATTATGTTGGGTGCATTTGACATTATGTTGTGTGCATTGTCATTATGTTGTGTGCATTTGTCATTATGTTGTGTGTATTTATCATTATGTTGTGTGCAATTGTCATTATGTTGTGTGCATTTGTCATTATGCTGTGTGCATTTGTCATAATGTTGGGTGCATTTGGCATTATGTTGTGTGCATTTGTCATTATGTTGGGTGCATTTAGTATTTCGTTCTGTACTAACGACATTATGTTTTGTGCATACATCATTTCATTATGTGCCAACGTCGTTATCATGTTCGGATAGGTTACACTGGGCAATAAAAGAGAGAACACCGGTGTGCACTGAAAAAGGTTACATTCCACTAGAAAACGGCCGAAAAAAAAGTTGCAAAAACAGTCGATTTTGACTTTTGACAAGTTCTGTCTTGGTAATCAAGATAAATTTTACGAAGACAATTTAAATTTGATGTTAAGAAGTTGCTTTTTTTTATATCTTGCATATATCCCAATACATATATCATGTACCCTATCAAGCCTTTTCTATAGCCAAGTTGGCTACTTTTCATGCGGGTAAATATAATTTATAAAAAAAATACCGTGAATAATATATTTTCAACAGAATATAAATGCAATGAAAACGTTGTAAAATATACAAATATTATAGAAACAATTATCTTAATTGATATGATAGCCCCTACTGATGAATTTCATTATAACACATTGAAATAAAAAAAGTAAAATCTTTGCCTATTATCGAGGTAATTAAATTGAAAGCAATTCATCAATAAAAAGTAGAAATAGTAAAATATATTACGATGAGATAAATGTGTAATACTAATAAGGCTCTACTAGATCTATACTGATAAGTGATATATATTTTATATGTCGATGAATATATTAAGATAGCAGTAGCGGGAGCTGTAGCTTTAACTATAATTAACCTCGGACTTAACTAAATTTGAAAGAAAAAAACTAAATTAAAATGAATTGACAAACATTTAGGTATTAATCTATTTGGACTATTAAATGTTTGAAGAATAAAACCTAAACTTATAACAATTAATTATTGAGATCCGTTATTTTTTCTTGTACATTACGTAGATCTAGAGGGTCTATGCTCTTTAACATTAGAATGAATTGTAAAATCTGAGATCGAAATGAGCACGTTTATTATGAATTAATTTGTTGGAAATCACTTGAGTTTCATTTCTTGGCCAGTAACTGACAGATATATACATTACACTAACTTCCCCACATTCTTCATACAGCATTACGCCTCATTTCGCCACATTACGTAGAAATGTATACATTACTGTATTTAGGTGTACACACCGCATTTTTACGCCCCTGAGAATGACTATAACAAAAGGATGTAACAAATTATGGCAGTATTAGACGAAAACCAGGGATGTAACTTTCATATATTATAATTATTGAAAAAAAAAACTTTTTAACATCAAATTTAAATTTCTTCGTAAAATTTATCTTGATAACAATTACCTGTTGCTGATGGTGCTGGCGTGCTACTGTGGCTTGTATGAACTGTATCACTACCATCAGTAGCTATTTGTCGCAACCTTAAGCGATCCCCAATGGTCTCCACTCCGATTCTACTAAATTCACAATCAGACATTTCTTTCATTATCTTGAAATCAATCTTTTCGCCTATCAATCTCGGTAAAATGGGGCTAAGGCCAACAGCTGCGAGAGCGCCTTCCAACGTGGTTAGGCCACAATATACTAAATAGTTTCCCTATATAATTCAATGCAAAAGCGACATCTTTGAGCGAAAATAAATGCAACATTTTGCACATAGAGACGCCCATAGCCATACCTTTTCTTAAAGGCCATTCTAAGCGGAGTCAATTTGTGCAATAAAAAAGATATGTCATGTACGAACCGAGAAAGAACTTGTCAAAAGTCAAACTAGACTGTTTTTGCAATTTTTTTTTCGGCCGTTTTCTAGTGGAATGTAACCTTTTTTAGTGCACACCGGTGTTCTCTCTTTTATTGCCCAGTGTAACGTAACCGAACATGATAACGACGTGGGCACATAATGAAATGATGTATGCACAAAACATAATTTCGTTAGTACAGAACGAATTAGTAAATGCACACAACACAATGACAAATGCACACTACATAATGACAAATGCACACAACATAATGACAAATGCACCCAACATAATGACAAATGCACCCAACATAATGACAAATGCACACAACATAATGACTAATACACACTACATAATGATAAATGCACACAACATAATGACAAATGCACACAACATAATGACAAATGCACACAACATAATGACAAATGCACCCAACATAATGACAAATGCACACACCATAATGACAAATGCACACAACATAATGACAAATGCACACAACATAATGATAAATGCACACAACATAATGACAAATGCACACAACATTATGACAAATGCACACAACACAATGACAATTGCACACAAAATTATGAAATATTCACACAACATAATGTAATGACAAATGCACACAACATAAGGACAAATGCACACAACATAATGACAAATGCACGCAACATAATGACAAATGCACACAACATAATGACAAATTCACACAACATAATGACAATTGCACACAAAATGATGACAATTGCACACAACATAATGACAAATGAACACAACATAATGACAATTGCACACAACATAATGACAATTGCACACAACATAATGACAAATGCACACAGCATAATGACAATTGCACACAACATAATGACAAATGCACACAACATATTGACAAATGCACAGAACGAAATGATGTTTCTACAGGACAAAATGTAGTTTACACAAAACAACTTAGTAAATGCACAGAACATAATGATCAGTGCCATCAGAAGGCAGCATTGGCGTTCAATATCCGACCATATGTCGATTGGGTTGGACATGTCATTTTGAAGGATTGTTAGCCACTCTCGAATGACCTCTACTGGTTTTGTAAGCACAGTCGACAGTATGTCATTTTTAATCAAAATAATCTGTTCTAGAGTAGTTTTTAAGTGCTGTTGTTAAATATAATCTGTATTTCACATCTTGTAAGATATAAGCAAAATATGAAAATTTGCTTAAAATATGACTTTGCTTTGTAGATGGATTTTTGTATAATTTAATTATTATTTTTCAATTAATTAATAATAAGTAATGGCTTTAATTTAGTGAATCAGAATGAGCGAAAATAAATATTTCATGGAAATGTTTTATATGATGAAAAATTCGGATTATTTCTTTTATCCTAACACAATTAAATTTTCAATTATTAATGAATTATTATACAGTTCACTGTTTTAGAAATTGGTTGACTATTGTTTTCAAAAGGCCGGTTTTCATTTGAATTTTATGTCACATATGGGAACGTTATCAATTAAAATCAAAACCAATCCACGTGGCTTAGGGTCAAATAAGTTCAAAAGATATCAATTCAGTGATTCCGTTATAATTGTTCGTATGTCTGGGGGGATTTCATGACATTTCTCAGGTTTGAAAATCTCTTGATAACAATATATGCACTTAGACAAAATTACTTTTACCGTAAGTCTTCAAGAAAACTTCAACTTTGATAATATTCTTAGACCTTTTATTTTCCTACATCAATGAATCTTTTACTGGGCTCAGATGTGGTTACGATCATTGCATAATAACTTGAAGCCATTGCAGTTAATTATTTCTTGCAAGGACTTTTCTTACAAGCCTGTTAGATTTCAATGAACAATTCTAGAAATATTTCAAGAAAGAAAGACTGCGAGTATTCTTCAATCACGGTGTTGATTGCGTTTAAATTTTCCAATAAAACGTAAGATTTATAGCTTAATTGTCAAATAAATAATATCAATGAAGATAGTAAACAAAAGGGGACTCGGCATTATATGGACTCATTACTGTAACCTATTGATATCGCGTCCTGTTTCATTTGGTTGTTGGCCGATAAAACCATATTCTATGACACCCATAATACCGTAGTCCTCAAGGCATTGGCGGTGGGTTAATTTTTCACCCTTTTAATACGAACGCGAGGGAACGTTCAATAACAGTGCGAATCACACCGGATATTCGTTCTTCCTGCGATCCTATGTCAGTCCAGGATATATTCTTGAGAACAAACTAACACAGGTTCCAAACGCCAAGAACATCGCACGGCCACTTCTTTGGACATTCTCAAACTAACCGCAGACGATCTACGTTCATATTGAGTCCAGCTTGACTCGGCGTACGATCGTCCTGGCGACGTGATAGATTTAGACAAAACGCCAAGGTTCCAGTGATATCGTAGAATATACGCCGTGGACGTCGTTACGTTTCCGATGATCGATTTGACCTATCACCCTTATCTTGTGCGGATCGATCGATACCAAACCGTTAGTATAGCAACGTCTCTTGCTAGGCATAGACGGTATCTGCCTTTCCATTATCCTTGTATAGAATATCCTTTTTAAAAAGAATTGTTGGTGTTCCCTAAACCACTACACAATGATTTATTTGTCAATTACGGTGAAGTCGCTTCTGACTTGCTTTCTTTAATTGGCCTTGACTTTTCTTTTTATTCGGATTGTACAGCCAGTAGACTATGTTTACTGCCGCCTCTCTCATTTGTTGGCGACTTTCACGCCTACGATCATAATTATGTTTTGGTTATAAAGCTGAGCTAGTGAACAATTAAATTTAAATTATATACAATCTTCGTAATAATATCGTATGTATTGCCGTCACAATGCAAACGAACAAAGAAATAGGCCAACATATTACCGAAACTGTTTCAATAGAGTGAGTTTAATTGTAAAGAATATCACACACGTATTATGGAAGTTCCATAAAACGACGCGATTTATTTGACTTGTGAATATTCATCACGCTACGGTATCCCGCTAATGTCTTAACTATTTAGAGGTACAATTAATCGCGTGCTGTTCACCAGTTTGATTGTTTAAATTAGAACTTAATTAGAACTTCTCGGGGTTTTAATTTGTTAATTTCTTCGAATTTCTCTCGTAATGACTTAAAGAATCCAATAAACGTCAGATCAATGGGGTCGACCAATCGAAAACAAATATGTTTTCACTTTTGGGAGACTTTTACACTTGTATTAGGAACTGTTTAAAATCTCTAGAGCTCCATTAAATCGCCTGTGAAGTTGTTTAAGCTGTTAATAGAAGCCGTATCGATATCATACTGATGTCTGTGTGTATTTGTGATCAAGATACAAGTGGCTCGAATTGCAAAAGTAATGCTTAATTGAAGCGCGGGCAATTGGCAGGCATGCGATAAAAGAAACACATAAATCCCGTACCAGAGCGTATCGCTTTACGCGGTGAATGTTTGTAATAATAATAATAAAATATTTTTTATCTAGACAGTGTGAGATTGTCATTATTTTATCTTTGAGTCTTGTTTTGTGTTATGTCTGGAACAAACCCAAGAAATTAGCCCAAACACACTGGTTAAAACATCAACAGGCAACGCGCGCGAGAGGAATTACACGTGATTTGTAAGAAAAATAAACGTGGCTTTATCGGATAAACTTTAGACACAATAATCAGTAAACGGTAAACTCAGCATATCCAACAAAGACAACGAAATGCATCAGCAAGAATAACAGCGTTAACATCAGTAGTAGAAAATCCAGAAGCATCAACTCATTATTAGTATAAAAAGTATCAGCTCCATCGTAGTTATCATACTACAACTACTACTACTACTACTACTAATAATAATAATAATAATAATGATAATAATAATGATAATAAATCATAATAATAATAATAATAACCATCGTTGACGTCGTAGTCGTCGTCATCATACTATCATACTACTACTATTACTACTACTACTACTACTACTAATAATAATAATAATGATAATAAATAATAATAATAATAATAATAACCATCATCATCATCATCATCATCATCATCATCATCATCATCATCATCATCATCATCATCATCATCATCAATCATCATCATCATCATCATCATCATCATCATCATCATCATCATCATCATCATCATAATCATCATCTTCTTCTTCTTCTTCTCTTCTTCATCTTCTTTGTCGTCGTGATCAAACTTAAAGAAAAAATATCAAAACATCACCAATCTTACTATCCTTTGAGAAATCTTTAAATTCTTACAGTGGACGCGTTAAGTTTGTGTTCATTATAGATGCTACCGCTTACCCAGCGGAATCAATCTCGGCACTAATAGGTCATAATACACTAAATAATTTCCCTATATAATTCAATGTAAATGCGACAACTTTGAGCGAAAATAAATGCAACATTTTGCACATAGAGACCCCCATAACCATACCTTTTCTTAAAGGCCATTCTAAGCGGAATCGATTTATGCAATAAAAAAGATATGTCATGTACAATGCAAGAAAGAACTTGACACAAATCAAAATCGACTGTTTTTGCAACTTTTTTTTTCGGCCGTTTCTTAGTGGAATGTAACCTTTTCTAGTGCAATGGTTTACTGTAGTCTTCACGTGTATCATATTTCAGGGATTCAGTAGTGAACACCTATTCATGCCCTACCATTATCACCGCAAGATAACACCCGAATAATGGTAAAAAGTGTTAAACATGCCTTCCTGTCAACTATGATTTTTTTTAGAGAGTACAGCCCTACATGAAGCGATCATTTAGTGTATTGTAACCTAATATACGGGCATCGGAAATGAAACTTTTCAAGGCGCATCGTTCTGAGGTGAAAGTCAATTAAATTGGAAAAGACCTATTTTCCATGCGCTATCACCTAAATGAATGAATTAACGCCTTTAAAGTCATTCAAAATGATAGCAATATAAACTTTGTTTATTTAATTAGTTATTTAATAATGTGTTCGCACTGCGCATGTGCAGAAAGCTCGTGAACACAGCTGGGCATGCTGGGATTTATGCGAGTTTCGGAACACCTCTGCAGTTTATGTTCATGTTTATCCGAAATGGCGGCGCGTAATATCGCGACCTGGTTGACACGTGGTCATTTAGATGTCGTAAAAGTGCAGAAAGAGGGACACGGGTTTTAAAAAAGTTGTGTACCATTCTGTTCGCTATGGCCTCGGGATGAAACACGATTCTGGTCGGAAACATCGGCCAGAGTCCTTTTATTATATTTTGTTTTTATTAAAATACAATTTTAAAATAATAAAAAAAAGTTTTATAATAAAGTACTTTATATGTATAAGGACCAAATTATTTTTTCAAATACCTGTGAGCATCAAGACACATATGCACGCAACAAAAACAAAAACACGAATAAACTTCGTGAACAATAATAGTGTCACCACACTTAAAGTAACATAACTAGATCTCAAAATCAACGAAAATTTCGTTCAATATTTCGTAAAATAAACTTAACCAATTAAAAATCAGTGTTCCTTATGTCATTTGCCGAAATTTCAATGCCAGATGTGGTCTGGTAAAATAGATGTTTGTAGATACAAAATGCTCGTTTTTATTATTGTTTCAAATATTTAATTCCATTTTTTTTTGCGCAACGATATCTATTCATGCGACACATGAACACTAACATGGCGTTAGTGTGTCGTATGAATAGATACATTCGCGGAAAATTAAAATGGAATTAATTGTGCCACAAATAAATAAAAACGAGCATTTTGTATTTACAAAAATATGTGTAATCATACCACATCTAGCGTTGACATTGTGGCTATTGCTATAAGGAACACTGATTGCTTAGGTGTTTACTTTATTTTACGAAATCAGGCGCGTAGTCAGGGTTTTGAAAAGGAGGGTGCGAATTTTTGCCATCGACGATTGTTATTGAGCAACGAAGTGGCGAAGGGGGTATGTGCGGGAGGGGATGTCCCCCTCCTGCAATCTGGGGCTTTGGAGGTCCTCCCCCTAGACAATTTTGAAAATGAAACTTAAACTCCTGCATTCTGGTAACTTTTTAACTGTATTTAGAGACTGAAGTTATAGAGCATTTGTATATGAAATTTCACTTTCATTGATCATACTCAGTGACTGTTAGACATAAATATGATATAACATACATGTATTCACCACCACGTTTTTCAACAACCACCTTTTTTGATCAGTCACGGATATACATCATTTGATACGGTGTTTAACCCGACACTAGTATCCGCGCACCCACTTTGTTTACATATGCAACAACAAATTTATAGAATGTAAAATCAACAATAACAACGGTATAAAATATCATTATTTATTGGAATCTTTATACAATTGGTGTGTTTTACCATTCCAACATGCTACAATTCATAAATCAAGCAAATTAAATGGAAATATTTGACTTTTTCTTCAAAAAAATTGTTTGTCTGCTTCTATGGATAGTATCATAGGCCTATTATTGCTCTAAACGTGCTAATAGTGTATTGTACACCAGACACTGATCAACAAAACTGGATCTTCTCTAATCTGCATCAATACTAAAAAAGAAATCAAAATGGTATAACTGGTTACTTTAATTTTTAAAAACTATTTAGAACAAATTGGTTACCTTTTTCTAAACGAATTTCAGAAACATATAACACTTAAGGCTTCATTAAGACCTATAACCACAAACTATTGGCCCTATAGTCTCAAAGTTCTTAACAATGTATACCAGGACGTTGAAGAAAAAATATGTACTTTTTGCCCATTAGAAAGATCCGTCACAGTTGATTACCATTAAACGTTAACGTCCACCTGATCATATGTTATAACGTGTAAATTCATTATAACAACTGTTTAAGTGTAGGACATTCCTTGTGTCAAGTTTGACATAATTAAAACATTGTGGAAAGGTATGTATGTGGAGCAGAACAGATGCCATAAAGTGTTGGTAAACCACAAAAAAGCTACATTGTTTTGTAAAAATGATTTGTTTTCTTGTCATTCAACAAAAAAAATATTCTGTCTTGAGATTAGCTGATATTTTTGTTGCTGAAAAACCCTTAAGGGGATCCGAAAATGGTTTTACGGGGATGTAACAAAATGACAACGCAGTCTGTCGAAAATGCTGTGCACAATGTTAAATTGTTATAAATCTTGGTATAATGCAAAGTTATTAACCAGTGACTCATTAGTCTTCGGCAATAGTCGAAAGGTGTCCTTTGATTTCAGTCATTTTCGGAAGCTGACATTACATTCCGGAAACCACAGCCACTTTTTTCTTGTGTGCATTTTTGGTGCGGGATGCGGCGCTATATGATATGCCCGGAAAATGTTCTGACGGTTTAATAAGGGGGGTGGGGTTTTAAAAAAGACCCCCCCGCTAATTTTGCCGGGCTAATTTTGTTTTCAATATACAATGTCAAACACTAATTGTACTACGAGAGTTGTATCGCATAAGTCATTACAAAAAAATGGTATAAATAGGAGATGAATACGTTAGTAAGTCTAAGAACGTTTGTTTGCAAACATGTCTGTGTACAGTCGTTTTGCGAGGCTTAGAAAATCTGAACCACGAGCCTTCAGTCGCTATCAAACTATGGACCAGAGACTTCAAACCTTTGAAGACAGGCCATCCAAACGCAGCGTGTCAAAGGAAGACCTGGCTAGCCAAGGGTTCATCTACGACCCTTGTGTCATCTCCGACACGAGAGAGAATTTCTCCGACACTATTTTTAATTGCGTTAGATGCGTGTTTTGCAATGCGCACATTTCCATTTGGAACATGGACAAAGTAGATGTGAGAGTTAGGCATCGACAGCTGTGCCCCGCTTGTCCTTTTGTGTTCGATTGGAACATGAACAAAGAAGAAATAGTGAGACTCAGTCATCGACGGTTTGGTCGTGCTTGTCCTTTTGAATTTGAATTTCTTGACTATGAGTTATGCGATAGGTACTTGGAAAACGAGTTTGAAAAGCAATATGAAAGAGATAATTATGGAATTGTGGAAACAGAAAGCGATCAAGATGTTCATTCTAGCGATGATAACCAAAAATATTCAAATAAATCGGTAGAAAGTCTTCAAACAAAAGATGACCAAAAGTATGACGAATACGATAATTATAGTGATTTGGATGAGCTGCTAATGGCGAAAATTGACAAGACTTGTACTCGTACCCGCTACAAATCTTATCAAAAACAAACTGAAAAGCAGCGTAAAAAGGCTGAAAACAGGCTGAAAAAGAAACGAAGAACAAAAATACGCAATGCAAAACGAGATCAAAAGCAAACATATTACCAGGACAGAATCGACGATGATAATTACATACCTCAAAAAGGTTCCAATGATCAAGATGTAAAGAAACATGATAGAAAAATGTGTTGGGTTTGCAGAACTAATGATGCTGGCGATATACTGGAAGAACAGGTTTTCGAATCTTACGAACAGTTTTATCAAAAGCAAAAATATTACCGGGGCGAAATCGACGATGATAATCACATATTTCAAAAGGGTTCCAATGATCAAGATGCAGAGATACATGATAGAAAAATGTGTTGGGTTTGCAGAAGCCGTGATATCGATGATATGATAGAAGATCAGTTTTTGCAATCTTACGAAAGTTTTTTGGAGGAAAAATATAAAGAAGAATTCGACAATTGTTTTGCGGACGAAATCAGTGGCATCGATGATGAAAAACAAAATCAGGTTGAACGTCTATGGGATGAAGAGACCGAGTATATTTATTTTTCTGACTATGAGGCATTCGTTCAATACATGGATGAATATGAGAGGCAACATCCATGTATTTGTATAGGAAGTTTAGGTGTATTTTCGATAACGCTACGACTCAAAACATTTGAATATAAGCAATCATAACATGGATATTGAAAATGAACAAAGAAGATGTAAGACTCAGGCATTGACAGTTATGGCATGTTTGTTCTTTTGTGTTCGATTGTGCATGTATGTGTCAATAAAAAACCCTAAAACGATTTTGCGTATTGTTTGTTTTTCGAGAAGTATCAAAAAATAAACACAAAAACACAAACTATAATACAATACATTTTATTCAACAATCACGATGTGACACAATTTGATGGGTAAATTTTGTCATCGCATTCGCGCTAAACATTTCAAAAACGTGCTCTGTTTCAAGAATATCTTTGGCAATATCTTTTGACTTTTCAGCACCTCGAAAATCAATTGCACCACATATCCAGTTTTCGGCATGAATGAAACCATACAATAAATCGAATCTGCACCGGTTCGCTTTCGTAGCAAGAACGTTCAAGGTTTCTTTTGTCACATCTTTGATCAGAAACGACCAAATTGAAAAGGTTTTTCTTGAAGTACAAGAGTCCATCAGCGCATGTTGAATCTTGATTTTGCTTATGTTTGTTTTGCTGCAAACGAATTCAACAATTTCATCAAATAGACACATTATCAACTTCGTTGGTTGTAGAGAAGCTTTGAGTTTTGCGTACGTTTCGAATTGATGTGCAAAATGTTCTCTTGTATTTATTTCTACATGCTGGAAATCTGTCCACAGACACATAGGAATGCTATTTGTGGTGTAATCCATGTGAATGACTGAAAGACAAATAACTTCAATTTGTTGTTTGAAAATACTTATATAGGAACTTTCCAAAATGACAATGCATCAAAAACTCGTCATGTATATGTTTGTGCATATAGTTGCCCTGTTTTTTCCCTTAGTTTTACATACAAATGCGTTAGGACGTCCTAAACCAAATTTTTATGAACCGTCTTGTTTCAAGCATGTACAGGACACACCGATTGACGTTACGAATGGTTTATTTTATGTGTTGATAAACGTAACCTATGAGTATTTGTCATTATACGACGATGTCAAAGAAAATTTACAATTTTTCAACAAATGGATGAAAAACCCAGAGTTTAGTTTAGAAGGTCATGAGCAACAATGCAAATCCATAGGTCTATCTAGATGTCCGAACAAGAAAAAAGCGTTTTCAAAACCGGTATACAGTGTAGTTGATGGTTTTGTAGCGGGATCAATGTTTATCACTTACGACTTACCAAGTCTTTTAGTTAGATTGCAAATTGAGCCGAAAACGTACTCTATCAGTGAGTTTGTAGAATCTGTGTTTACTGAAATTTACACACACGCTTGGATACCTTTGTTTCCGTACAATTTTTCATTGACATATGATGGAAGTGAAATTTGTGCAAATGGGATGCACGGTCATGCCTTCATCAGATTTAATATTGAACTGTGTACAACGTTCGGAACATGGTGCGATGTGAATTTAGAAGGTGCTAGTCCCGAGAAACAGGATCATGCGTTAACACGAATCAAAAATGCGTTATTGAAGAGAAAAATGAATGATTTGTCAGTCGCCAAGTATATCAAAGAATATGATCTAGGTTTGGAAATAATCCCTTCTAAGTCCAAAGAATTGCGAGACACAATTACACAAATAGAGCAAGAAATGAGTGAGATCCGCTTAAAAATCGATGATAAGTTCGACTTTGACTATGATCAATCTGACGAGAATTACTCTGACGAGGATAACTTTGATGAGGATTACTCTGACGATAATTTGGATGAAAAGCAAAGCGCTGAAAATGTTCCAATTATCGATTTTTCTGACTTTTTTTTCAAAAACACTAAAGTACTGTCAGTAACAAACAAACCTATCGTTGACCCTATCGTAAGCCAAAAAATTCACGATATTCAAAATGCCAATACTTTCGTTAGCCAAACATTTTACGATATTCAAACTTCTACCAACAAGCCAAAAAACAAAATAAGTCCGCCAGTTAAAAAAAATACTGTTGTTAACCAAACTTCTCACAAAATTCAAAATGCTCTTAACAAGCCAAAACTCAACGTTAGTCTGCCAGTTAAAAACGATAACATCGTTAACCAACAATTTCAAAATATGCAAGATGCTATCAACAAGCATAAAATGGGAATTAAGCACAACAAGCAGACCGTTGCAGAAGTATCTACGTATGGATTGCAAAATTGTTACTGCATAGCATGTAATCGTTCTACTACAATTGGCAAAGTACATAACAATCGTTGCTATTTCATCGACTTGGATTCATCATTCAAGATTTCCTCTAATACGCATTTTTCTCCGTTTCGTGAATACACACTCTTGATTATCAACGAACGTAATCATGCTTTACGTGCGATGCTAAGTCAAATAGTGAAACAAGTGAGTAACGAAGTTATTCTCGCGAAAAAGGCTTCATCATATCGACTTACTGTCTTCAGCACCAAAGATGGCACAACTGTTGATAAGATTTGTATGTCGTTATTCAGAAATACGTATCAAATTGAGAATTGTACCGAGAGCACGAATGCTGTGCTTATAGCGAGAAATGGTCATTTCATTCGCGTACCACAAATACAATTGGCTAATTTCACATACTGCGATATTGGTGCTGTGAAAGCGGAAAATGGCAAATGTTTTCGGATTGATGCAAATTGTTCGCACTCAAGTATTGCGAGTGTTTACGATTTGGATGATAAGTTAGTTTCATATTTGGTTAGCATTACTCAGAACACGGCACACAATATGAGTGAGGCAAAGTTTCAAATAAAAAATATAGATGACAGTTCTGTCACAAGCGAACACTTCATTGTGTACAACAAAAAAGCAATCAGTGAACACGAATGCACGTTTGTCGACATGCGATCAAAGACAATTTCATTCGAAAAATGCAAAAAAGGACTCACAATTTGCGAGGTATTGTTTGGTAAAAGTGCATCGAATGACGAACCGGGACTTAAAAAACTAACGTTGTGGGAAACTGTCGCTGTTAGCGTTGGTGGATTCATTGTGCTTGTGATAGCTGCTATTTGCTTCATAATTGTACTACACAGCATAGCTCGGCATAACGATACTGTTGTAAAGAGTTAACATATATCAAAGCGTTTGTATCCGCTATTGTCATAACTCACAATGACTTCGTATAACAACATGTATACCATTGAACGCGAGAGCATTGGTAACACTCAAGAATTTTCCATCCACGTTTTTAAATGCATCAGCGTTTTGATCAATGAACAAGAACTGCTCGAAAGCATTTTTGAAACCATACTAGACGATATTGGAGACGAAAACGTGTTCATATTCGACTTGACAATCGAGTTTTGTTTCACAACAATAAGTAAAATTCTACATATCAGTCAGCTAAATTCGCAAAACTGTTCGTGTTTTGACATTACTTGTGCTATGCAGGAACAAAGAATCAATTTCACAGCACCAGCTCATCTTCATGTTTTTGTAACAAAAAACGCATAAACACATGTTTAGTCATAATTTCACTATTTCGAGTTGTTGATGGACTACAAAGTTAAACCATGTAACGGTGAGCGCTGCACTCTATGTTCTCAAATAAAGAGTGGAAATAGTTTTCAGTTTAAATGTGGTTTTGTGTATAAGGTGGAAGATGGAGAGAACTTGACTTGTAAATCAAAAGATGTTATATATGTTCTGAAGTGCAACACTTGCGGCGGTGAGTATATTGGCGAGACCGTTAATCTGAGAAAACGCATTCACACACACAACTCTCATATTCGAACAGAGCAGCATTTGTGTCGAGCTACTGACCATTTGATAGAATGTGGGAAACACTTGTGCGATGTTAAGGAACGGTACACTGTATTCGTTTTGGAGACAGAGCGAGACAAGCACGTGCGTAAAGCCAAAGAGGCGTACTACATTCGATTATTCAAGCCAATGATGAACAAGTAAGGCGTGCATTATTTTTCAAGCGTATATATATAGCTGCAGTTAACAAAATAAGCACACTCGCAATCACTTTCTACGATGGCACAAGCAATGTTGACCTCGAGCTATGCTATAAAAACGAACAACCGAGAACGAATACAGCAGTTTGCGAACACTGTACTCAATCACGGCGTAAAAAGGAATTTGGTTTCTGAAGTCGAGTCAGGTGTCTTCTTGTCGCCTAACGATTATTTGAAAATAAAAGAACTTTCAGAGAAACTAAAACAGATTGATGCCAAACTAGCGCAGTACAAAAGCCTCAAAGTAAGAACGCAGAATCTGATAAAGGGCATCAAGAAAACAAAAAACCTGCAGGACGATGTTGTGAAGACTGTGAGCTCTAACGTTTTCGATCGAATTCCAATTGATGTGATTAACAAAATACTCGGTTCTGGGGAAGACGAAAACATGTTTGCGCTAATAGAGCGAATAAAATCTTCCAATGTTGAGGAAAAACGCAAATATGCCGATATCGACATCTCCGATACAGAAATCTCAGATACGCTAAACGATGATGAAAAGGAAATTATGAACGGTCTGGCTGTTAAAAGAATGCGCAAATCTGGTGAAACGAAAGCTGCAAAGAAACCGAAAAAGGAAAAGACTATACTCAGTGATCTAGAATTGAGCGATGATGACGAATGACTACGTTGTTGCAATATTGTATGATTATGTTGACTTGTGTGTGTTACATTTTTTGTATATGTTGTAAATAAATTGTATCAATGAACTGTAAACATTTGTTGCCTTATCAATGGATATTGACGAGGTTTTGATTGTTGACGAAGACGAACAGTTAGCACAAAACACCTACTTGCTTTCACCCATGTACTCTAGACATCACCACGAATGCTCGCTATGCATTTTTCAATACATAACAGAATATGAAGAACCAATACGAATATTCGAAAGCAAGCTAGTAGAAATGAACTCAAAACTCGGGTGTGGAATTCAAACGTGTGTCACAATGGTTCTCAATGAGTTCAAAGACGATGAACGCATGTCGTTGTTCAAAAATTGACAACTAGCGAAATTACAAGCCATTTTGATTCAGTATTTGGCGATCCTATTTGTGGATACAACCGACTTAAAGCTTACAATTTTTTCTCTCTGTTTGACGAAAGTACGGTTAACAATTCCACATACATCAAGTTTATTTACGATACATACAAACATTCGAGAAACACGTCACTATGTCCTTATTCGCTTCTAGGCGTTTATGTTTTTCTTGTCATGATCAACACTATAGGAGGTGATGCCCAGCTTAAGAAAAAACACGACTTTTTGTGGATGTTTAACTGTCTATGCAATCACAAATTACGGTTTGGAAAATTGAGATAAAAATCTATTTAAGGATAGTTTTTTCTATAGAAACGCTAAACCCGCACACAACCAACAACCATGTCAACCATAAACATTAAAGATATTAATCGTGTCACTGACACCGAAGCCACTAATCGCTTGTTCACTAAACTGAAGTACGATATTGGTATTGAAATCTCTTCAAAGCTCATTCAGTCGCTTAAACAAAGCAAAGACAGGGTTGTATTTTATGTGGGCAAAGAACAAAGATCATACCCAGCAGCAATTGTGAAAATGTTCACTAACGTTAAGACAAATCATGTCAAGATTCAGCCGAAGTACAGTGTTCAAGAATTGATGAACGTGTTTGAAATTCTCATGAACCTGTCTGAGTACCAATGTAACGGTCTCACGCTAGATTACTCGGATTGGCAGTCAATCTCTAGTCTGGTAAACATGATCGAACTCGCTGAGCACCTAGGCATGACAGAAGTGGTGATGTTTCTTAAACGCATTCCACAACTTCTTACATTTCACAACAAAACCGCGTATGATAACGAATTGTTAAGACGAGAAAACGAGTCTAAGGAAAACCAAAAACCAATGTCTGTCAACGAACCTAGCGAAAACGATGAAAAGCGGTCGAGAACTAGAAAGAGAAGCTTTACAAAAGTGTTCAGTCGTAGTTTGAGCCGAAAGCGCAGAGAAGAAAATGTTATGAACTAAATGTCGTATTTTGTTTGTTGTATGTTGAAAATAAAGAGCAAAAACAGTAAACACGCGTGTTTGTTTTCTTCACGCAGCAAGATAAAACCCAAAACGTCAATATACTTGCATCTTCTCTACCAAACTAACAACCAAAACATAAAATGCATTTCAACATTTTATTTGACGATACTATTCAAACAAATACACACACAAGCATGCACTAAAAGTCATAACACTAATCAGTCCAATGAATCCGCTTCCAATCAAATATTTCAGATCTACAAACAGCGCATTTGTTCCCGTATATATGCATGTGCCAGCAACAGTGTACGCAGAAAAGGTGCATGCATGGTGCTACGGCAAAGGTTTTCTCTTCATTGCAGCAAATTATACAAGTACGCGAGTCTTTCACTGCTTGCTCTTTTTCCAGGTGAAGTTGAGCCATACGTTTTTTGCAGTCTTTGCAATCACAGCAACTATTTGCTTGAAAGCGTTCACGAAGTTCTTTCATAACCTGTATGCATTCTTTTCGTATTTTTCTAACAGAAAACCACCATCGTAAGTCTTGAATACAGATAATCGCAAGCATTGTAACACCGATCATGGCTTCTTGTTGTTGTCAAGTTTAGTCTTTTTGCGATCCCAAAAATCTGGGTTTCGTTCTTCGATGATTAATTGAATAAGCAAAATGCCAAGAAATATAGTCGCAAACATCAACAAATGAAGTTAACTCTGCGTAGCGCTAATATATATGCACATTTTGTAACGATTTCGATCACAAACCATTTAAGTGTCAGTTAATATCGGAAAGTGTTACATTTCAAAACATGTACTTTGGACGCAGATGGTCATCTTATGCTCGTCCGCAAATGTCGAAGTATGATCGCATTGAAAAAAGGAAAAGGAAAATCAAGTCACAAGCTGATGCAAAACAGTTGTGGGAAATAGTATCGAAGTATTTGAGCATCACATCAACGGAAAAGCCCAAAGTTAAGAAGTTCTATGCGTATAGATCTGAAACGTTTCAACCGGGTTGGTCAAATTGTTATTTCGAGCCAAGACCTGAGTTTAAGTACGAAATTAAACTAACGTGCTTTGGAATCACAGTTCATCTTAGCGTGTACTTAATGCTTGTTGAAGATGTTGTTGGAAACGTCGAAATCAACGACGATAATTACGCCGATGTCGATCTAATAATACGGGATACACTAGATGAAACGAAACTGCTTTTCAGTATTTCTGATCGAGATGGCGAGACTGAAAAGAAATATGATTTACTGAAATCCAACGGCTGTGCTATGTGCAAGGAAATCATCGATATGATTGGTATCAAAAACATTTTTGATAAAAACGATTTGTTTGTAGAGTTGGAATCAAATGTATCGTTTAGTTTACAGAGCGACCGTGAATGTGATGATTGAACATATGAATAAAACAACCAAAAACGTATTTTTCTGTTTTCTACTTTTTATTCAACAAACTCGCTTACAATACTGTATAAACGATGTCCATTTACCAGGTTGATTTGCAACCCAGTCAGTAAGTCTATATTTACGGAACACGTTCTGTAGTTTATTCAGGTGGTAGAAGCCTTCAGCGTTGTAATTCGATATTTCACGTACGACGGCCGCAAACAAAACAAATGCAGTCACAAACACATCCCAGCTCAAAACGTTGTTCAGCTTTTGTTCAAGCAATTCGGCGAAATAGTCTTCATCAAAACAAGCTATGGTCAGTTCATCTTTTGTAAGAACATGCATCGTAACAGTGCTATTTACAAGCAAAATCACACATTCGACGATGTCACAAAGAGTGTCATTTGAGTCCTCAAACTGCTTGCATTCCAAGTAATTTGCTACCATCGCAGCCACAAACTCACAGCTGATCATTTTTTTACGTTATGACAACTACTGACTTTGCGTGAATGGTTTTTATACTCGAGTTAGGCGCTTGTTATTTGAACTGTTGTAGTAGTTTGTAAACGTCTAGATTGAAATCCTTGCAACACATACGCAATAACTATAACTATAACCAAAGAAACAACCACAAATGTTAGTGCAATAAATAAGACCCAAAAGCTGTTTATTTTGGAATCATCGTCACTCGGTGAATCCAGTCCCATACCAGGAATTCTAATCTGACACAGAGTTCGTTTTGTTGTACAATCTTCATACGAAATAGATTTTTCATTCACGTCGATATACAAGCACGTATTGTTCTCATCATATGACACTCGCGAATAGACTATCGCGTAATCGTTTAATTCGAGCGTTTCGTTCAGACTGTCAATTTTGAACATCAAATTTTGAGATATTGCATTCACCTTCGGGTCGTGCGTTCTGTTAATCAGATAGTCAAAAGCGTTTTGCAACTCTTCTTCTGTTTGCAGCACTGCTGGTAAGCACTGGCCATCTTCATTCACCACGAAACAAGTTTTAGGTGATGTGATCGACGCTGCTGCGTTTTCGTCAAATGAACATGTCTTGTACGCACGCGGATTGAAAGGTGACACAGTCACAAACTCTCCTCGATCCGCTTTTAACAGCGCTACGTTAGCCGTTTCGCATGAAATGCCCAAATATTTTCGTTTGAACAAATGAACGCATTGAGCAGGCCTATCTTTGTTGTTGAACAGCGCTATCTTGATAGAACCTTGGATGTTGTTTAAAATAAATTCGTTGCTTACTTGAGTGAAAACCGTTTTTAGATGAATGTTTTTATGTCCAAAAATGACCACATCGTATGCATTATAGTCGGTGCTGTTTACAGTTTTACGTACATTGACGTTCGTTGAAAACTGGTTTCCAACTTTGAACTGTTGCTCAATACTGATAAAGTAGCAAGATCCATCATATATTTTACCAATACTTTTAGTCGGATCACACACATTGCAATAACAGTTTTGTAAACCGTAAGAAGAAACGCTTTGAACTGTTGTGTCTGCGCGGACAACAATGAAAAAACACAAAATGATAAACGCCCGCATGCTTGGCTCAGAACATCAAGAATGACAAGATCCGTTTGTTTAAGTGTGTTTTATATTTATTTTAGTTCTTATGATCTTTTTATTACGTACGACATAAATCCTATTATTCCAAAAACGATTGCAAACACGACTAGAATGCAAAACACAACGTCGACAGATCCTTTTTCGCCATGTTCGTTAGCCTTTGTGGTTGTTGAGCCATTGGTGGTGATATTACCACTCGTTATGTTATCGATTTTACTGTAGTTCTGTTGTGTGCTAGTTTTGTTTGCAACTCTCGATGTGGTTGTTGAAGAAACGCTTTGAACTGTTGTGTCTGCGCGGACAACAATGAAAAAACACAAAATGATAAACGACCGCATGGTTGGCTTAGAACATCAAGAATGACAAGATCCGTTTGTATAAGTGTGTTTTATATTTATTTTAGTTCCTGTGTTTTTTTTATAACGTTATACACAAATCCTATAAGTCCAAGAACGATTGCAAACACGGCTAGAATGCAAAACACAACTTCGATTATAACAAGGACAGATCCTGTTTCGCTATTTTCGTTTGCCTTTGTGGCTGTTGAGCCATTGTTAGTGATATTACCACTCGTTATGTTATGGTTTTCACTGTAGTTTTGTTGTGTGCTAGTTTCGTTTGCAACTATCGATGTGCCAAGATCGCTATTTTCTTCAACCTTTGTGGTTGTTGAACCATCGCTAAGGGCATTGACAACTGATGTGTTATGTTTTTTACTTAATGTTTTAGTGGTATTTTCGTGTGCAACTCTCAGTGTTGCTTGCGTGCTTTTTTTGTTAACCTTTGTGGTTGTCGAACCATTGTTGGGGATATAAGCAAGCGTTGTGTTTTCCATTTCGCTGTTTGTGTGTGTGTCAATTTCGTTTGAAACTGTCGATGTAACGGAATCATTATCGCTACTGCGTTTTTCGATGTCTGCAACATGATTAGATGTATTGTCTGGTACCAAGAATCGCCATAGAGAATCGGTAGCTAGCATCCTACCTATATTCGGGGTCAAAATCAAAAAGAGTTTGCCTTTGATTTGGAAACAAAACCTGTCCCTGTGATTATCAATGGTCAAATAATTGTCTTTCACGCCCAAATTTTGATTTATGACTTTTCGTATGGCCTCGAGAATATCATATTGCGTTGTGTACATTCTCTCAGGAATATATACAATTTTGCGTAACTTGTCTAGCTCATCATCATAGGAAACGATTGAGAATGCACCATTGTATATACCCAGATCGCGCTCTGGCGATTTCTTGAAGCAGTTATCGTTACAGCTACATAGAGACACAAACAAGACAAATAGTATGAAGCGCAACATTGCTGGTTTTTATTTCATTCATCTAACAAAACACATGTAATAGCTATATAACAAAAAATTTGCACACAACAGACTACAACACAAAATCTGCAGGAATGTACAAAACGAGGCCGTTTGTCAGCAATTCCTTCGACACACAAAATGCGACAAAGTTCGGTGGGATGTGAATGTTGGGAATGCATGTTCTAACCGCTTGAGAGAGCATATCTTCGTGTTCTTCGTTTTGACACTGATTGATGAAATAAACTTTACATGGGTCTTCTTCGGGCAACATATCGCTTACGGGCATCGGGTTTTCTTGTACCTCTTGTTCTGGGGTGAACGTTTCCACGATTTCTTCTTTCACGACTGCCAAATCGACCGGCATACTGATTATCTCGTTTTGCTCCGAACACGCCTTCTTATCAGAACAAGGCAAGTAATTCCATGTTTGTTCTTGTGTTTTGCAAAGCATCTTTTTGGGGAGACTGGACTGATCCTTTGAATGTTCAGCAAATTTGCGTTTACGATTAGGAATAGCATTGGTTAGTCTTCCCTTTCCCCCATCAATCAGCTCCGTTTCAATTTGAAGACTCTTCCAATGCTTTATGTACAAAGGATGCATCACAAACAAAACCTCTAACGCCTGACACAAATTTGTATTTGGATATCCATATTTTGGTTGCAGTGAGTATACGTTAGCATTCATCTCTCTCATTTCGATGCCAGTTTGCAACGCTTCGTATATTTCACCACAGCTTCTCACAATTTTCAGACCTATTGTGAGCTCTTTCTGTGTACTGACAAGCTGAAAGTTTTTACTCGGTAGCACTCCTTTTTTCACCAATATTTCCACGATATCGTTTTCCGTACAATCGAGTAATGTCATGACTGCTCGAAAGTAGGTGTTCAGCTTCAATCGTATCTGAGTCCTTTCCAAAGAAAGACAAGTCGATTTCACAGAATAAACTTTGCTGAACTCCTCGATTCCATGCAACTCCAACACTGGTATTATGCATATCGGCAGTCTGTAGTTTAACGTGGGATTCGACTGCATGTATCTACCCTTCTTTATGCGCTCGTTAAGAGTTGCGAAATGTTCTGGTACTAATGTTTTCAATATTTTGAAGTAGCACATATCAATCTTTTCATCGGCAACAGAAAACATCAAGTCAACATATCGTTCAAACGCAGCTAGTGTCGGTTCATCGAGAAACACATGGTCCAGCGTTGGCTTGTAGTTCAAGTAGTCATACGGACTGTTAGTTATCGACGTAAAACGCAGTCCCTCGACATCTGTGAAAGGACATGTAACGCTAAACATGTACTTCTTTTGGTGACCATTCGCATTGAAATTTCTTTTCTCGCGAATGAATTTTTCGCACAATGTTTGGACCGACATGTTGTCGCTTCTGTTGTCAGATTGTAAATGAGACGCATTGAATAAGTTGCATGGCTTTATATACAACCCGTCATGTTACAAAGTTAGTGGTATAAGCTTGAAAAAGTAGGTTTTGAAAACAGATATGGCTCGTTGCATCGAACGGAAAGGCGAAAGCAAATTAAATGCACTCATCAAATCAAACCAACCCGAGTTGTTAGCAACACACATAAATCAAAACTTTGATTTTGATTCATCGTGTTACATTGTTATCAACGAAAAACATGTTTTGCCTGTTGATTTCACACAAACAGACCTAGAACAAGTTGTCATTCATATATCTAAACCTGAATACATACAGTTTGTGAAGCTCAGGTTTAGTGATTCACACAGCAATGGGTTTGATTTTCTGCTTTGCGAACAAACCGATTACGAAGATAACTACGGCAATGAGGTTCATCAGTGTCACCTTTATTTTTCAAGAACATGTACCAAAGATATGGCAGCTACGAGCTATTACTTGACACAAGCCTTAAGTATGATTGGAGTACTAACATTTTCAAAGAATACGCATGACAAACTGGCTTCGTGTCTAATCAAACGTTATGGTCAAACACTCGTACCCAAATGCACTACTGATTTTTGGAACAAACAACTTGACTCATTTCGCATGAGAAGCATTCTTGAGGTCTCGCAGCAAGATGACTCAGCGACACTTCGTGATGAAATTGAGCGTTTGGTGCAAACAAAGTACAACTTTGTTTCTTGTCAATACAATACTGCAAACAAAATTCTCAATATTCTGTACACGAACACAAGTGACAACAACTTTGGGTTAGTGGTTCTCAAACAGTCGCTGAATATAAAATGCGCTACATGACTATTGATTCAAATCATTTTTGATTTAAACACCAAAGCGACAACATGTCTGTACCAGCAAATAAATTTCAAGTTCCACAGACTGAGAATTGGGACTTAGAAATAAGCCAGTCCGAGATGAAAAGTAAGTTGTGTTGATAAGATATTGTGTTTTCATAGCAGTTTTTATTGTAAGCATTGTTCATTTAGTTGTTAACTTTTGCTTTTTCTGTTTCAGAAAATACCAGCATCGGGGTGGTAACTCCAAAAACGAAAACCGAAGACTGGGAAGCTGAAATTGCGGTGGCGAAACGTCCTCCATTCTTTCTCAGCGTGGGCAAAATAACACAGCGACGTATAAACCGAATGCACCGATGCTGGACCTGTCACTGCGTGCCTGTCAATTGTCGATGTGCAAAATATTGAATAAACTTGTTGAAACGTTAACATGTGTTTGTTTGTTTGGTAGAAAATGTTATATAGGTAGTAACTTGAAAATTGATTCTATACACCTAAACAATGCTAGCCGTTGAACTCAAAGATTTGGGATTTTTTCGACATATGTTGCGTTTGAATATTGAAAAGTGGAACAAAGCTGTCGAAATGTACATCATGGATCTCTATCCAGATGTGAAGTTTACATTTTCGACGCGAGATCAATGTTGGAAAGCGACAGATACGGAAATTGTGTACTATGTCGATATTGAGGTTATTCTGATCAATCCGAAATATGATTTGTGCTGGACACACCAAGATCCCACAAAACGACTTCAAACCATTAATGGGATTTTGTTGAGCTCAAAAGCCAAGAGAACAAAACTCGTAACGTTTGACCAAGAGTATTTTTGAGACAAAAAATGTATAAAGATGTTGAAATAACCAATTGCATGTGTAATATAATATCATATCATATCATGGATGATACCGACGCTTTTTGCACGAATGAAACAAGTATGTTCATGAACAACTATATCGACAGACTGAAAACGTTTGAGCATTGGTCTCCCCAAATACAACCAAACAAATACCAGCTTGCTTCTTGCGGGTTGTACTACTTGGGACAACACGACCGTTGCAAATGTTTTCGTTGTGGCATTGTGTTGTATCATTGGAAATCTACAGACGATGTTTTCTTGGAACACCATAAACATTCACCACATTGCCAGTTTTTGCGAATGGTGGGTCCAGGAACAAGACTATTGATAGACACATGAGTATGTTTTGTATGATCGTGTTGTAAATAAATATCATGAACCGTTTAATTTGTTTTGTTCTTGTTCTTGTAGTAACATATACTTATTCATGCAACTACCAAACGCAAAGTTGAAAAACAAGTACTATTGTGTGCACGAATGTTTGATTTCGCTATTGCGTTAGTTATTGATATAACCCAGTGTCGTATGTTTTCTCAAACTATATTATCCAACTCTAATCAAAGCAAATACAAACAACTATGTATATGTAGTTTCAAACGATTTTATTCTGCAACAATCAATATTTCAAACATTCAATCTTTCGCAACAACAACGTACAACAGTTTACATAGTCCACTAGATCAGCCCACATAGTCCACTCGATCAGTCCATCACAGATGCAAAAGCCTCGCTTCTCTGTTTTGGCCGTAACCCTGAATTTCGCCACACCATTCGCAGCGATCGTCGATCCGCGTACATGACACACAGCTGAGGGCCTCGCATCTACGGCAAAAGTTCACCATCGAAAAAAAGTTTTTGCACGTATGACACACAATCACTAACGTAGTGTCGTAAACAGTTGGCAGCATTTCGCCCATGCTCTTAATCCATTTGTTACAAGCTGCTTTGTTGTTTCCAGCTAACGACTCATTCTCACGATGCTTATTCTGCCTCTCTAACCATGCCTGGAAACCTCCACTTTTCTCCACACCTGACATCCATTGCTCGCAAGCTTTTCTGTCACTCATTATGCGTGTTGTTCGTTCGGTTTCAAAAATCGAAATGATTCAAACACAAGCAATTCGCCCTTTTATAGTATGCCGTTATTCAACTCAACAGCATAAAACTCGAAATGCATGTCCCTTCCCCAGAACATGAAATTTCACAAAGTCGACAAAAGCCCCAATTGTATGTAAACAAAGTGTTTTATGTTTTCATCGACGAGTATTTTTATCAACAAGCCGAATTTTGCGGAATATGCGGTGTCATTAGTTCTAGAAAAGATAGTTTTAATTCATGCTTGACAAAAAGTTTGTAGTTTACTTTGCTTTTTGGAAAAATACAACGTTCAAAGATATGAGTTTCATCCGAACCTTCCGAAAAATGGGTGTTGTTCTATGTACAGTATCGATACATGTATGTGAGGCATTTTCAGGCTTTCTTTCTTGGATTGAGAGTTCAAGAAACGATGAATTTTGTCAAAACATGGTTACGATTACAAGAAAGTACCACCAAAATATATTTTTTGTTTCATGATAGACAAAACCGTGTATTGTTGAAATGTCAACACATCTCAAATGTAAACAAAGAAAAATGAAGTACATGATAAATCATATTGTGTAGATTTTTGTACCAAAGTTAAATGCTCTTAACAAAATGTGTTCTTTTATTCAAATGATTGTGATCACTGCTGTTTTATGTAAAATAAGTCAGTTTAGAACTTGATTTGTGTTGTTTTGTTTTCTTAGCTGCATCAGACTTTTTTGACTTGAATGTTATTTGTACACATCAAAATCTGCCATACAAAGTTGATTTCTAGAATGAATGAACAATCAGTATTTATTTGTAACTGTGTGTTGTTAACACTGTGATTGAATAATGTCACATTTGTCATAAGTTGAACAATTTCTCACCAGAACTTACATTTCAATATGATATTTTATGTGAAAGTAAACATGTGCACTAATTTGTCAGAATATTTGTCATTAAACTTCAAGGGTCAGTTTTTTTCATTTTTGAATCATATCAAACATATTCAACAATTTTTGAATCTATACCGCAAGTACCATTTCTGTCAAAAACTGCAAATAGAATCTGTTAACACACAAAACTACAAATTCTGCTTCTTTTACCAACATGTGAATGTTCAAGGTCACAACAATATTTGATTCAATTTCAACAAGCAAAACCCAATGGTTGCCTGTTTGAGTTATTTTTTTTAAGAAGTTCCTATGGTATGGATTTGTAAGTATCTAGAAGCAAAAATGGCATAACATTTGTGGGTTTTGCAAGTTAAAAAAGTTAGTAACACAAAAAATGAAAATTTTGCATGTTGGTCAGTACAGTAACTGTATTGGACACAGATATTTTATCATGTTGTATTGACTGTGTAAAACATTTGTCATATGTTGAATAATTTCTTACCAGAATTTACATTTGAGTATGACAGTTTATGTGAAGAAAACATGTGCACTGATTTGTTTTCATATTTCTATGTAGGCTCACTTTTCATATTTTATCCATAGAATGCATAATTGTCCATTTCAAAGTCTTCTTCACAAAAATATTGATGTCTAAAACTGCAAAAAAATCTATATACACACCAAAATGCAAATTCTGCTTTTGCCAACATGTGAATGTTTGGTCACAACAATCTTTCTTTCAAGTCAACACAAATGTGTGTATCAACAAGCAAACCCATTTGTAAGTCTGTCCCGAGTCAGTTTTTATTATCATTGCCTATAGTGTATGTATTTGCAAATTTTTCAAGCAAGCACGCATAACAATTTCAGATGAAAGTGGATGAAAAAAAGTATATGAATGCTATTTAGAAAAATATGGTTTTTTGTCAGCACATTCATGTCTGTCCACAAAACTCATTGTGTGTGTTTGTTGTGCAGTGATTCAGTCATTCACAAAGCGCATCTAACAGTGTCTGCTTGAGCTAGCAAGCACAACCACAAGCCATGTTTTGGTTCAGATTTGTTTTATTGAGGTCCATAAGAGAATATTTGAACATTTTGATACATGGCTCTCATAACTGGTCTCATTCAAATGCTTAGAAAAAAAGTATATAAATGCTTTTTAGAAAAATATGGTTTTTTGTCAGCACATTCATGTCTGTCCACAAAACTCATTGTGTGTGTTTGTTGTGCCGTGATACTGTGATTCACTGAGCGCATCATACAGTGTTTGCTTGAGCTAGCGAGCACAACCACAAGCCATGTTTTGGTTCAGATTTGGTTTATTCATGCATATGGATAAGAATATGAGAATTTTTATACATGGCTCTCATAAGATTTCTGATGCAAATGATGAGAAAAAAGTATATAAATGCAATTTAGAAAATATGGTTTTCTGTCAGCACATTCATGTCTGTCCACAAAACTCATTGTTGTGTTATGTGTGAAGTGATGTTCAGTTCATATTCTCAGAGTGGTTCAATGAAGAACGCCTTCTTTCGCAGAAGGAAATCTAGGTTCAAGTCCTAGCTCTGATATGATTTGAGAAATCACTGAATGCAATTTACAGTGTCTGCTTGAGCTAGCAAGCACAACCACAAGTCAATTTTTTGTGCAGATTTGTTTTAGTCGTCTATATGATTAAGAATACAATAATTTTGATACTCGGCTTACATAACTGGTCTCATACAAAAAGAGATTGCCATTCCGAGCGCCATATTACAGTGTTGTGTGTGACCTTGCAAGCACAACCACAAGTCAATTTTTTGTGCAGATTTTGTTTTAGTCGTCTATATGAATAAGAAGATGAGAATTTTCATACTCGGCTTACATAACTGGTCTGGTTCAAAAAGAGATTGCCATTCCGAGAGCCTATTACTGCTAGCAAGCACAACCTTCTACTTGTCTGATTGTGTGAAATGGCAGTTTTTCAGTATTTTCAGATTCTTTCACTCACAACTCTATGTATAATCATATAACACAAAAACACAAATGTAAGGTGTAACATAGATTTTATTGATACATTGCTAGCCAAAAATGACATAACCTGGTCCAAAACAACCAGTGTGACAATCATATGGTATTTTGCATTTCAAACAAACAATTTGTTCACCAGTGTTAGCACTTACAAATTCCATGTACTTTGGAAAGCAATTTAGACAACAAAACCCGTGCCCACACTTCTTGCTGAACACTCTAGGTGGATTGCTTTCAAGTTTGCATAGTCGCAGTAGTCGATTTTGCTGCTGCTTTTTAGATGGTTTGAAATAATCAAATCAATTGCATTGGAAATGTTTGTAGCTGCAGTTGTTACGCACGATGTTAACCTCGGCTCATCAATTGGTACAGATTTAACGTACCTTAGCGCCTTATTGAGACTGTCGATTTTTATCTGAGCTTTGCCGTGCGACGATTTTAGTATCTCTTGTTTTTTTAAATACTCTTCGAAAAGTCTTCATGCTTCTTTTCAGTTGACATGGTTCCTGTTTTGCGTTTCGTTTTGGTTTTTTGACAGTTTGACCGTCAGAATTAGCAATAGCTTTTCGTTTATTCGATGTCGTTGTATAGTTGAAACCTGTGAGTCGTTGGAACATTTGCTGTGTGATGGCTGAGCAATGAAATTAGCTGCTGCCATCGTTTTCTCGCGAACGATATTCTGTTTTAATTTCTTCGTCAGTCATTGTGAGAAGTGAGTACAAATTGGATGCTTCGTATCATCTCACTGGGTGTTGAATGCAATGGATGAGTTTCATCATCTACACGAACACCAGCATTGGTAAGCTGTTTGGAGAGCAATAAGTCAGGCTTCATCATTCTGTTGTTAATGATATCTATTAAAGTTATAGCTTGAACAGACATTAATAACGATGACCAAAGTTACAAAACAATCATTTTGTTATCAAATATCTATAAATAAGTATCGATTTAATACGGCTTGGAGTGTCAGGTTAATAACTTTTGCATAACTGAAAACACATATCCATTTATAACAAAGATTCCAATGTCATTTTTGCGGGCACCGGCTTCTCCGATTTTCTCAATTTTGCTGTAAAACTTCTGTTGATAAAAAAATTATACGGTTAAAAATTGTAAATAAAAATCACGCGCTATCTGGAAATGAATTAATCGAGAAATTAATTATATGGTGACCTGTCGGTTGCATATTGAATACAACATATTTTAACGCTTAAATACGAAGACTCACTGGGTTCCCTGTAAAAAATAAATAACCGTTTTTGCGTCAAATAAAGTTGGGTTGCAACTTAAGTATTATTTTTGTTACTCGCTCAAAAACATAGGGTGCGAACGCACCCCAACGCACCCCCCCCCTGACTACGGTATGGAAATAAATTACGAAATTTTCGTTGATTTTGAGCGTATATAGGCTTTAACTAAAGAAACGTGTTAAACTAAAGACGTCATTGCAAATGTAAGATAGTCTTAATAAAACGTGCAATACTTCCACAATTTAATTATAAATTATTACATATATATTAATGAAAGTCTTTTGTATAAACACAGCCGCGCGATATTTATGGAAATAAGCTTTCTTCTTGAAACTTTATTTACCCGCGAGTAAGAATTAAGTTGTGCCCTTGGTAAGACAGTTTAAAAGTGCAATACTTTTTGCACAAATGCTAAGGGAATATAACGTTATAAAATATGCATATAGTCTTGTGTCCGTATATATTTGAAAAATAGCAAAAAACTTAACTAATTAATCATTGTACAATAAAGCACAACAAATGTAATGCTAGGCAGACGTAGCAAAAAAAATGTAATGCTAGGCAGACGTAGCACAACAAATGTAATGCTAGGCAGACGTAGCACAAAAAATGTAATGCTAGGCAGACGTAGCACAACAAATGTAATGCTAGGCAGACGTAGCACAACAAATGTAATGCTAGCAGACGTAGCACAACAAATGTAATGCTAGGCAGACGTAGCACAACAAATGTAATGCTAGGCAGACGTAACACAACAAATGTAATGCTAGGCAGACGTAACACAACCAAATGTAATGCTAGGCAGACGTAGCACAACAAATGTAATGCTAGGAGACGTAGCACAACAAATGTAATGCTAGGCACGACGTAGCACAACAAATGTACTGCTAGGCAGACGGAGCACAAACAAATGTAATGCTAGGCAGACGTAACGCGCTGGTAAAGCTTACTACCTTCGAATTTCAACTGCGGAATTGCCATTGAAATTACTTTGACAGTGTCGTTTTTTGTAGGCTAAATACAATATGATTTGATTCTGTAAATTGATAGTTGATCTGATATAAGAAACAATAATATAAAAATCCGCCAAATGCATTTAACCGTTTTGCAAGTTTGCAATCACTCAAATATGAACATGTACGCTATTCTATAGGCAGTCACTGTTCCCCGCTGCATATAAACTA
>NC_068368.1:24228167-24292955 GCF_020536995.1 Dreissena polymorpha | reverse complement strand
ACTCTAAAAACAGGAGTTCCGGTTTGGGCTTATGTGACCTTTAAGAGAACCCAACACCTTCAAATTTGAATTAAAGGCTCTTTTTCCACAAGTGTAATCTGTTTTGAGAAAGATCACAAAGTTCCGGTACAATGACACACAGATTATTCATAAAAGTTGCCGTTGAAAGCGCCATGCGTAACAGCGTTTCGCGTCAAGAATTAAGGTAGAAAAGCCAAACTTGGTTACATCATACATGCAGCACTTAGACTCCATACAAGGCATCACTTTCGATTCTAATAGGCAAAGCTGATGTAACATATGACTTAATAAGTGAAAACAATCATCAATTGCAATATTTGTGCATCAAAGCAGGTTTTGAACCGGATTCGAACAAACTTTTTAATTTTTTTAGGAACATTTTAGGTAAATTCCATGTAGAAGCAGCATTTCTAATGTCATTTGACCCAATAATAGGGCTTGCTTGCATGAAAAAACAACACACTTGATTTCCTGACTAAACAAAGTAATCGTCAGACATGAGCTTTAATTCTTTTGTCACAACTGGACATATGATTCTTAGGCTCGAGTTCCGTCTCGGAAGGCTCCGGAAAGTGTCAGTCTGGTCCGGGTGCTCAATTCCGTGTAATCTGAGAAAACAAAAAGGTTTTTTATGCACATTTACCCATTACGGTGCCAACTTATGTAAGTTAGATACAATTAGAGTAAGCTTTCAATAGTCTTGTTGCTTTATTTGCTGCAAATGAATAATTCACCACGCCGGCATCACATTGTCTGGCACACTGGCAAAGTTATCGCCACAAAATGTGGTTTAAGATCTTCTGTAAATGTAAAACACCCAATTTTTCCAATTTTGGTGACAAAAGTGTACCAGGATATAAAAAATATTTTTACAATAGATTTCATTGAAAATAACGGCGTACTAACCTGCAAAGACACCGATCCTCTCGACACGACTGGGCGAGTGTTGAGGGCCGTCTCCGAATCAGTCATGCTGTACAGTTTTTGATGGCCTGTCACTTCAGCCGGACTTGTAAACCAATTGGACGACAGTTCAGGCAGAGCTAAAGACCCATTTCGACACCGCCTACAAATGCACACTTAGTTTTACGCATAATATTGAGGTCAATTAAATACAGATTCCCTGGTGTTTTTCACGCAGGGTCTATCGAAACAACATTCTTCCAGGAAAAAAAACATAATATTATTATCATTTTTGTGTTTTCAGCTGAATACTTGATTTTACTTTAACTCTGCAAGATATCCAAACAGGAAAAATAAGGCAAAGTAGTGTTATTCTGAGTAGATCTGCCTGACGGGGTGAAGGCGAAGGCAGATAGCAGTGTCGGTCCAAAATTGGCAGGCATTTTTAACAGTAAAAGGCTCTAAAAGTAAACAACAATAATAAATACAGATGAAATAAAGACATGCATTAGGTTCATTATTGAGATTGATGCAAATTAATGTCAAAATGTCACTGAAAAACAATACCGAGTGTTTAAGTAGTCTTAGAATATGTCTCCTGAACAGGTTTCGGTGTGATTTTCCAGCATTTACCCCCCTTATGACCCCAAGTGCAACAGCCCAATTGCAAACAGCCCTAATTTGGGTCAAAATGACTTCTGGCAGTTATGTTTTGCAATACAGAGAGTTTTTGATGGTCAATTGTCAAAATTCTGGCAGACGACTAACTTGGTCGGATGTGCTTAAAGGTTACGCATGCGCAATTAATTTCCTTCTATATTACATATAAAATAGTTGAAGTCGATATCAATTTTTACCATGATCAAGCGCATACCCACTATATCATCATACATCATTAGAAAGATAAATGCATACTCTTTTGAAAAAAAAAATGCATGTCTTTAAATTCTATACGCGCTAACTCAAAATATTTACCTTAGAATAGGCAAACCGGTTTTGACAGCTGTGCAGACAACCATTTTGGGCTCAAATAGTATGACCTACTTTCAAAGCCGGGAACCATCAACACAAAAAAATGAGCACAAAAATGGCTTATTTTCTTATTGCTTACAAATACACCCTTCAAGTTGATACCAAAACTAACCATTTGCAATGTATTTTACAAATCCTAGGCAGCATGCACTCAACAATGTGCGCTAAGTATCAAACTGACTGCATGTAACTCTAAAAACAGGAGTTCCGGTTTGGGCTTATGTGACCTTTAAGAGAACCCAACACCTTCAAATTTGAATTAAAGGCTCTTTTTCCACAAGTGTAATCTGTTTTGAGAAAGATCACAAAGTTCCGGTACAATGACACACAGATTTATTCATAAAAGTTGCCGTTGAAAGCGCCATGCGTAACAGCGTTTCGCGTCAAGAATTAAGGTAGAAAGGCCAAACTTGGTTACATCATACATGCAGCACTTAGACTCCATACAAGGCATCACTTTCGATTCTAATAGGCAAAGCTGATGTAACATATGACTTAATAAGTGAAAAAAAATCATCAATGGCAATATTTGTGCATCAATATAAAGAAGTGAAACTCCAGCTGCTGGAGCAGTATTGAATTTTCATTAAAAACAATTAGTTGGTCCTTTATTTAAGGCAAGTGACCGATTGCCCCAACAGTACAAAACAGCACAATACAAACCAACATAAACACAAAATATGAATAAAGCTGGGGTCACCGCCTTGGAACGGTCAATGCAAAGCATTGGGGGTTAAAACCTGGTTATAGAGCGCTCAACCTCACACTTGGCCCAGCAATATTCATAATACATTTAAGTGTAAATAAAATTTAACGTCATAGCATTGTAACTCAAATTAAACAATAATAAAAGGGAATTAAAACGCATTCAATTTAATTACTATTTAATTACTCAATTGCATTGAAGATACAAGAGTAACAGAATTACAACTTTTTGACGAACGATCAAATAAAACTATTAACAATTGTCAACTACATTCCTTCTTAATAGAAAAGATTTGAGAATATAGAATCATATAGTTAATATCTCAGATAATCATCGCGCAAATACAGGAAGAAGCAGCAATAATGGGTGTAAAAATTCCATATTACATAGCTTGGTTGTTTATGTGACTGCTAAACAAATTAAAAATAATTAAATCAAACAAGAAACGCCTATCAGAGAGAAAATATAAATAAAATGGAACGTTATAAACCCAATGACCTATGCATGTAGATTACAACTGGGAAAGTCGGTCGTATGACGTCACAAAAAATCCATAATGACATAATGACGTGAACAAATTCCAAGGGTAGTACTAAATAAAAATATTAATGGGGCTGTGCTACTAATAAAACAAGTTTAGGTGATTTAATATAAAGAAGCAAATGAATAAAAATGGTAATTCCATTAAAGCGTAATTATTGGAATCAAACAGTATATAGGTGTTTTGACAACTGAATACAGAAATGATTTGATGTACGATTTGAGTCCAAATGTAGTTTACATGCAGATTTGTTCATACGACACAATGACACAATTTTATTCAACAGTGAAAAAGGCCTATAATGTAGTATTCATGCAGATTTGTTCATACGACACAATGACACAATTCTATTCAACAGTGAAAAATGCCTATAATATCACTAATGATTCCAAATTTTAAGGGAAGAAAGATATAGTGAATCAAAAACCATCAAACACATGTTTTTAAGTACATAAGCATCGTATCCTTTTGATAAAAACAAGTTAATTAAATTGAAAAGTTTAATATGAACATTCGGTTTAACATATTTTAATTTGCGGACACGCTTCAAAACATCTCCGTAAAATGATGGATGGGAGATTCCATTATTTAAATGCCATTTTAAAGAAACATTATATTTTGAAATTAAATCACCATACTTAGAGTAAAATCTAGCAAATTTATTTCTTAGGTTATGATACAAAAAGCCTTGTTTTAGCAATTTTTTAGAGCAGGTTTTGAACCGGATTCGAACAAACTTTTTAATTTTTTTAGGAACATTTTAGGTAAATTCCATGTAGAAGCAGCATTTCTAATGTCATTTGACCCAACAATAGGGCTTGCTTGCATGAAAAAACAACACACTTGATTTCCTGACTAAAAAATAGTAATCGTCAGACATGAGCTTTAATTCTTTTGTCACAACTGGACATATGATTCTTAGGCTCGAGTTCCGTCTCGGACAGGCTCCGGAAAGTGTCAGTCTGGTCCGGGTGCTCAATTCCGTGTAATCTGAGAAAACAAAAAGGTTTTTTATGCACATTTACCCATTACGGTGCCAACTTATGTAAGTTAGATACAATTAGAGTAAGCTTTCAATAGTCTTTGTTGCTTTATTTGCTGCAAATGAATAATTCACCACGCCGGCATCACATTGTCTGGCACACTGGCAAAGTTATCGCCACAAAATGTGGTTTAAGATCTTCAGTAAATGTAAAACACCCAATTTTTCCAATTTTGGTGACAAAAGTGTACCAGGATATAAAAAATATTTTTACAATAGATTTCATTGAAAATAACGGCGTACTAACCTGCAAAGACACCGATCCTCTCGACACGACTGGGCGAGTGTTGAGGGCCGTCTCCGAATCAGTCATGCTGTACAGTTTTTGATGGCCTGTCATTTCAGCCGGACTTGTAAACCAATTGGACGACAGTTCAGGCAGAGCTAAAGACCCATTTCGACACCGCCTACAAATGCACACTTAGTTTTACGCATAATATTGAGGTCAATTAAATACAGATAACCTGGTGTTTTTCACGCAGGGTCTATCGAAACAACATTCTTCCAGGAAAAAAAACATAATATTATTATCATTTTTGTGTTTTCAGCTGAATACTTGATTTTACTTTAACTCTGCAAGATATCCAAACAGGAAAAATAAGGCAAAGTAGTGTTATTCTGAGTAGATCTGCCTGACGGGGTTGAAGGCGAAGGCAGATAGCAGTGTCGGTCCAAAATTGGCAGGCATTTTTAACAGTAAAAGGCTCTAAAAGTAAACAACAATAATAAATACAGTTGAAATAAAGACATGCATTAGGTTCATTATTGAGATTGATGCAAATTAATGTCAAAATGTCACTGAAAAACAATACCGAGTGTTTAAGTAGTCTTAGAATATGTCTCCGGAACAGGTTTCGGTGTGATTTTCCAGCATTTACCCCCCTTATGACCCCAAGTGCAACAGCCCAATTGCAAACAGCCCTAATTTTGGTCAAAATGACTTCTGGCAGTTATGTTTTGCAATACAGAGAGTTTTTGATGGTCAATTGTCAAAATTCTGGCAGACGACTAAATTGGTCGGATGTGCTTAAAGGTTACGCATGCGCAATTAATTTCCTTCTATATTACATATAAAATTGTTGAAGATCGATATCAATTTTTACCATGATCAAGCGCATACCCACTATATCATCATACATCATTAGAAAGATAAATGCATACTCTTTTGAAAAAAAATGCATGTCTTTAAATTGTATACGCGCTAACTCAAAATATTTACCTTAGAATAGGCAAACCGGTTTTGACAGCTGTGCAGACAACCATTTTGGGCTCAAATAGTATGACCTACTTTCAAAGCCGGGAACCATCAACACAAAAAGTAGAGCACAACAATGGCTTATTTTCTTATTGCTTACAAATACACCCTTCAAGTTGATACCAAAACTAACCATTTGCAATGTATTTTACAAATCCTAGGCAGCATGCACTCAACAATGTGTGCTAAGTATCAAACTGACTGCATGTAACCCTAAAAACAGGAGTTCCGGTTTGGGGTTATGTGACCTTTAAGAGAACCCAACACCTTCTAATTTGAATTAAAGGCTCTTTTTCCACAGGTGTAATCTGTTTTGAGAAAGATCACAAAGTTCCGGTACAATGACACACATATTTATTTATAAAAGTTGCCGTTGAAAGCGCCATGCGTAACAGCGTTTCGCGTCAAGAATTAAGGTAGAAAAGCCAAACTTGGTTACATCATATATGCAGCACTTAGACTCCATACAAGGCATCACTTTCGATTCTAATAGGCAAAGCTGATGTAACATATGACTTAATAAGTGAAAAAAAAATCATCAATGGCAATATTTGTGCATCAAAGCAGGTTTTGAACCGGATTCGAACAAACTTTTTTAATTTTTTTGGCACATTTTAGGTAAAATTCATGTAGAAGCAGCATTTCTAATGTCATTTGACCCAACAAAAGGGCTTGCTTGCATGAAAAAACAACACACTTGATTTCCTGACTCAAAAAAAGTCATCGTAAGACATGAGCTTTAATTCTTTTGTCACACCTGGACCTATGATTCCTCGGCTCGAGTTCCGTCTCGGACAGGCTCCGGAAAGTGTCAGTTTGGCCCGGGTGCTTAATTCCGTGTAATCTGAGAAAACAAGAAGTTTTTTTGTGCACATCTACCCATTACGGTGCCAACTTATGTAAGTTAGATACAATTAGAGTAAGCTTTCAATAGTCTTTGTTGCTTTATTTGCTGCAAATGAATAATTCACCACGCCGGCATCACATTGTCTGGCACACTGGCAAAGTTATCGCCACAAAATGTGGTTTAAGATCTTCAGTAAATGTAAAACACCCAATTTTCCCAATTTTGGTGACAAAAGTGTGCCAGGATATTAAAAAAAAATCATTTTACAATAGATTTAATTGAAAATAACGGCGTACTAACCTGCAAAGACACCGATCCTCTCGACACGACTGGGCGAGTGTTGAGGGCCGTCTCCGAATCAGTGATGCTGTACAGTTTTTGATGGCCTGTCACTTCAGCCGGACTTGTAAACCAATTGGACGACAGTTCAGGCAGAGCTAAAGACCCATTTCGACACCGCCTACAAATGCACACTTAGGTTTACGCATAATATTGAGGTCACTTAAATACAGATTCCCTGGTGTTTTTCACGCAGGGTCTATCACAACAACATTCTTCCAGGAAAGAAAGCATACTATTATTATCATTTTTGTGTTTTTAGCTGAATACTTGATTTTACTTAAACTCTGCAAGATAACCTAACAGGAAAAATAAGGCAAAGTAGTGTTATTCTGAGTAGATCTGCCTGACGGGGTTGCAGGCGAAGGCAGATAGCAGTGTCGGTCCAAAATTGGCAGGCATTTTTAACAGTAAAAGGCTCTAAAAGTAAACAACAATAATAAATACAGATGAAATAAAGACATGCATTAGGTTCATTATTGAGATTGATGCAAATTAATGTCAAAATGTCAGTGAAAAACAATACCGAGTGTTTAAGTAGTCTTAGAATATGTCTCCGGAACAGGTTTCGGTGTGATTTTCCAGCATTTACCCCCCTTATGACCCCAAGTGCAACAGCCCAATTGCAAACAGCCCTAATTTGGGTCAAAATGACATCTGGCAGTTATGTTTTGCAATACAGAGAGTTTTTGATGGTTAATTGTCAAAATTCTGGCAGACGACTAACTTGGTCGGATGTGCTTAAAGGTTACGCATGCGCAATTAATTTCCTTCTATATTACATATAAAATAGTTGAAGTTCGATATCAATTTTTACCATGATCAAGCGCATACCCACTATATCATCATACATCATTAGAAAGATAAATGCATACTCTTTTGAAAAAAAATGCATGTCATTAAATTCTATACGCGCTAACTCAAAATATTTACCTTAGAATAGGCAAACCGGTTTTGACAGCTGTGCAGACAACCATTTCGGGCTCAAATAATATGACCTACTTTCAAAGCCGGGAACCATCAACACAAAAAGGAGAGCACAATAATGGCATATTTTGTTATTGCTTACAAATATACCCTTCAAGTTGATACCAAAACTAACCATTGGCAATGTATTTTACAAATCCTAGGCAGCATGCACTCAACAATGTGTGCTAAGTATCAAACTGACTGCATGTAACCCTAAAAACAGGAGTTCCGGTTTGGGGTTATGTGACCTTTAAGAGAACCCAACACCTTCTAATTTGAATAAAAGGCACTTTTTCCACAGGTGTAATCTGTTTTGAGAAAGATCACAAAGTTCCGGTACAATGACACACAGATTTATTCATAAAAGTTGCCGTTGAAAGCGCCATGCGTAACAGCGTTTCGCGTCAAGAATTAAGGTAGAAAAGCCAAACTTGGTTACATCATATATGCAGCACTTAGACTCCATACAAGGCATCACTTTCGATTCTAATAGGCAAAGCTGATGTAACATATGACTTAATAAGTGAAAAAAAAATCATCAATGGCAATATGTGTGCATCAAAGCAGGTTTTGAACCGGATTCGAACAAACTTTTTTAATTTTTTTGGCACATTTTAGGTAAAATTCATGTAGAAGCAGCATTTCTAATGTCATTTGACCCAACAAAAGGGCTTGCTTGCATGAAAAAACAACACACTTGATTTCCTGACTCAAAAAAAGTCATCGTAAGACATGAGCTTTAATTCTTTTGTCACACCTGGACCTATGATTCCTCGGCTCGAGTTCCGTCTCGGACAGGCTCCGGAAAGTGTCAGTCTGGCCCGGGTGCTTAATTCCGTGTAATCTGAGAAAACAAGAAGTTTTTTTGTGCACATCTACCCATTACGGTGCCAACTTATGTAAGTTAGATACAATTAGAGTAAGCTTTCAATAGTCTTTGTTGCTTTATTTGCTGCAAATGAATAATTCACCACGCCGGCATCACATTGTCTGGCACACTGGCAAAGTTATCGCCACAAAATGTGGTTTAAGATCTTCAGTAAATGTAAAACACCCAATTTTCCCAATTTTGGTGACAAAAGTGTGCCAGGATATTAAAAAAAATCATTTTACAATAGATTTAATTGAAAATAACGGCGTACTAACCTGCAAAGACACCGATCCTCTCGACACGACTGGGCGAGTGTTGAGGGCCGTCTCCGAATCAGTGATGCTGTACAGTTTTTGATGGCCTGTCACTTCAGCCGGACTTGTAAACCAATTGGACGACAGTTCAGGCAGAGCTAAAGACCCATTTCGACACCGCCTACAAATGCACACTTAGGTTTACGCATAATATTGAGGTCACTTAAATACAGATTCCCTGGTGTTTTTCACGCAGGGTCTATCACAACAACATTCTTCCAGGAAAGAAAGCATACTATTATTATCATTTTTGTGTTTTTAGCTGAATACTTGATTGTACTTAAACTCTGCAAGATAACCTAACAGGAAAAATAAGGCAAAGTAGTGTTATTCTGAGTAGATCTGCCTGACGGGGTTGCAGGCGAAGGCAGATAGCAGTGTCGGTCCAAAATTGGCAGGCATTTTTAACAGTAAAAGGTTCAAAAAGTAAACAACAATAACAAATATAGATGAAATAAAGACATGCACGAGGTTCATTATTGAGATTGATGCAAATTAATGTCAAAATGTCAGTGAAAAACAATACCGAGTGTTTAAGTAGTCTTAGAATATGTCTCCGGAACAGGTTTCGGTGTGATTTTCCAGCATTTACCCCCCTTATGACCCCAAGTGCAACAGCCCAATTGCAAACAGCCCTAATTTGGGTCAAAATGACATCTGGCAGTTATGTTTTGCAATACAGAGAGTTTTTGATGGTCAATTGTCAAAATTCTGGCAGACGACTAACTTGGTCGGATGTGCTTAAAGGTTACGCATGCGCAATTAATTTCCTTCTATATTACATATAAAATAGTTGAAGTTCGATATCAATTTTTACCATGATCAAGCGCATACCCACTATATCATCATACATCATTAGAAAGATAAATGCATGCTTTTTTGAAAAAAAAATGCATGTCATTAAATTCTATACGCGCTAACTCAAAATATTTACCTTAGAATAGGCAAACCGGGTTTGACAGCTGTGCAGACAACCATTTCGGGCTCAAATAGTATGACCTTCTTTCGAAGCCGGGAACCATCAACACAAAAAGGAGAGCACAATAATGGCATATTTTCTTATTGCTTACAAATATACCCTTCAAGTTGATACCAAAACTAACCATTGGCAATGTATTTTACAAATCCTAGGCAGCATGCACTCAACAATGTGTGCTAAGTATCAAACTGACTGCATGTAACCCTAAAAACAGGAGTTCCGGTTTGGGGTTATGTGACCTTTAAGAGAACCCAACACCTTCTAATTTGAATAAAAGGCACTTTTTCCACAGGTGTAATCTGTTTTGAGAAAGATCACAAAGTTCCGGTACAATGACACACAGATTTATTCATAAAAGTTGCCGTTGAAAGCGCCATGCGTAACAGCGTTTCGCGTCAAGAATTAATGTAGAAAAGCCAAACTTGGTTACATCATACATGCAGCATTTAGACTCCATTCAAGGCATCACTTTCGATTCTAATAGGCAAAGCTGATGTAACATATGACTTAATAAGTGAAACAATCATCAATGGCAATATTTGTGCATCAAAGCAGGTTTTGAACCGGATTCGAACAAACTTTTTAATTTTTTTTTTGGCACACTTTAAGTAAAATCCATGTAGAAGCAGCATTTCTTATGTCATTTGACCCAACAAAAAGGCTTGCTTGCATGAAAAAACAACACACTTGATTTTCTGACTAAAAAAAAGTCATCGTCAGACATGAGCTTTAATTCTTTTGTCACACCTGGACCTATGATTCCTCGGCTCGAGTTCCGTCTCGGACAGGCTCCGGAAAGTGTCAGTCTGGCCCAGATGCTCAATTCCGTGTAATCTGAGAAAACAAAAAGGTTTTTCTGTGCACATTTACCCATTACGGTGCCAACTTATGTAAGTTAGATACAATTAGAGTAAGCTTTCAATAGTCTTTGTTGCTTTATTTGCTGCAAATGAATAATTCACCACGCCGGCATCACATTGTCTGGCACACTGGCAAAGTTATCGCCACAAAATGTGGTTTAAGATCTTCAGTAAATGTAAAACACCCAATTTTTCCAATTTTGGTGACAAAAGTGTACCAGGATATAAAAAATATTTTTACAATAGATTTCATTGAAAATAACGGCGTACTAACCTGCAAAGACACCGATCCTCTCGACACGACTGGGCGAGTGTTGAGGGCCGTCTCCGAATCAGTCATGCTGTACAGTTTTTGATGGCCTGTCACTTCAGCCGGACTTGTAAACCAATTGGACGACAGTTCAGGCAGAGCTAAAGACCCATTTCGACACCGCCTACAAATGCACACTTAGTTTTACGCATAATATTGAGGTCAATTAAATACAGATTCCCTGGTGTTTTTCACGCAGGGTCTATCGAAACAACATTCTTCCAGGAAAAAAAGCATAATATTATTATCATTTTTGTGTTTTCAGCTGAATACTTGATTTTACTTTAACTCTGCAAGATATCCAAACAGGAAAAATAAGGCAAAGTAGTGTTATTCTGAGTAGATCTGCCTGACGGGGTTGAAGGCGAAGGCAGATAGCAGTGTCGGTCCAAAATTGGCAGGCATTTTTAACAGTAAAAGGCTCTAAAAGTAAACAACAATAATAAATACAGATGAAATAAAGACATGCATTAGGTTCATTATTGAGATTGATGCAAATTAATGTCAAAATGTCACTGAAAAACAATACCGAGTGTTTAAGTAGTCTTAGAATATGTCTCCGGAACAGGTTTCGGTGTGATTTTCCAGCATTTACCCCCCTTATGACCCCAAGTGCAACAGCCCAATTGCAAACAGCCCTAATTTGGGTCAAAATGACTTCTGGCAGTTATGTTTTGCAATACAGAGAGTTTTTGATGGTCAATTGTCAAAATTCTGGCAGACGACTAACTTGGTCGGATGTGCTTAAAGGTTACGCATGCGCAATTAATTTCCTTCTATATTACATATAAAATAGTTGAAGTTCGATATCAATTTTTACCATGATCAAGCGCATACCCACTATATCATCATACATCATTAGAAAGATAAATGCATACTCTTTTGAAAAAAAATGCATGTCTTTAAATTCTATACGCGCTAACTCAAAATATTTACCTTAGAATAGGCAAACCGGTTTTGACAGCTGTGCAGACAACCATTTTGGGCTCAAATAGTATGACCTACTTTCAAAGCCGGGAACCATCAACACAAAAAAATGAGCACAAAAATGGCTTATTTTCTTATTGCTTACAAATACACCCTTCAAGTTGATACCAAAACTAACCATTTGCAATGTATTTTACAAATCCTAGGCAGCATGCACTCAACAATGTGCGCTAAGTATCAAACTGACTGCATGTAACTCTAAAAACAGGAGTTCCGGTTTGGGCTTATGTGACCTTTAAGAGAACCCAACACCTTCAAATTTGAATTAAAGGCTCTTTTTCCACAAGTGTAATCTGTTTTGAGAAAGATCACAAAGTTCCGGTACAATGACACACAGATTTATTCATAAAAGTTGCCGTTGAAAGCGCCATGCGTAACAGCGTTTCGCGTCAAGAATTAAGGTAGAAAAGCCAAACTTGGTTACATCATACATGCAGCACTTAGACTCCATACAAGGCATCACTTTCGATTCTAATAGGCAAAGCTGATGTAACATATGACTTAATAAGTGAAAACAATCATCAATGGCAATATTTGTGCATCAAAGCAGGTTTTGAACCGGATTCGAACAAACTTTTTAATTTTTTTAGGAACATTTTAGGTAAATTCCATGTAGAAGCAGCATTTCTAATGTCATTTGACCCAACAATAGGGCTTGCTTGCATGAAAAAACAACACACTTGATTTCCTGACTAAAAAAAAGTAATCGTCAGACATGAGCTTTAATTCATTTGTCACAGCTGGACATATGATTCTTAGGCTCGAGTTCCGTCTCGTACAGGCTCCGGAAAGTGTCAGTCTGGTCCGGGTGCTCAATTCCGTGTAATCTGAAAAAAACAAAAAGGTTTTTTATGCACATTTACCCATTACGGTGCCAACTTATGTAAGTTAGATACAATTAGAGTAAGCTTTCAATAGTCTTTGTTGCTTTATTTGCTGCAAATGAATAATTCACCACGCCGGCATCACATTGTCTGGCACACTGGCAAAGTTATCGCCACAAAATGTGGTTTAAGATCTTCAGTAAATGTAAAACACCCAATTTTTCCAATTTTGGTGACAAAAGTGTGCCAGGATATAAAAAAATCTTTTTACAATAGATTTCATTGAAAATAACGGCGTACTAACCTGCAAAGACACCGATCCTCTCGACACGACTGGGCGAGTGTTGAGGGCCGTCTCCGAATCAGTCATGCTGTACAGTTTTTGATGGCCTGTCACTTCAGCCGGACTTGTAAACCAATTGGACGACAGTTCAGGCAGAGCTAAAGACCCATTTCGACACCGCCTACAAATGCACACTTAGTTTTACGCATAATATTGAGGTCAATTAAATACAGATTCCCTGGTGTTTTTCACGCAGGGTCTATCGAAACAACATTCTTCCAGGAAAAAAAGCATAATATTATTATCATTTTTGTGTTTTCAGCTGAATACTTGATTTTACTTTAACTCTGCAAGATATCCAAACAGGAAAAATAAGGCAAAGTAGTGTTATTCTGAGTAGATCTGCCTGACGGGGTTGAAGGCGAAGGCAGATAGCAGTGTCGGTCCAAAATTGGCAGGCATTTTTAACAGTAAAAGGCTCTAAAAGTAAACAACAATAATAAATACAGATGAAATAAAGACATGCATTAGGTTCATTATTGAGATTGATGCAAATTAATGTCAAAATGTCACTGAAAAACAATACCGAGTGTTTAAGTAGTCTTAGAATATGTCTCCGGAACAGGTTTCGGTGTGATTTTCCAGCATTTACCCCCCCTTATGACCCCAAGTGCAACAGCCCAATTGCAAACAGCCCTAATTTGGGTCAAAATGACTTCTGGCAGTTATGTTTTGCAATACAGAGAGTTTTTGATGGTCAATTGTCAAAATTCTGGCAGACGACTAACTTGGTCGGATGTGCTTAAAGGTTACGCATGCGCAATTAATTTCCTTCTATATTACATATAAAATAGTTGAAGTTCGATATCAATTTTTACCATGATCAAGCGCATACCCACTATATCATCATACATCATTAGAAAGATAAATGCATACTCTTTTGAAAAAAAAATGCATGTCTTTAAATTCTATACGCGCTAACTCAAAATATTTACCTTAGAATAGGCAAACCGGTTTTGACAGCTGTGCAGACAACCATTTTGGGCTCAAATAGTATGACCTACTTTCAAAGCCGGGAACCATCAACACAAAAAAATGAGCACAAAAATGGCTTATTTTCTTATTGCTTACAAATACACCCTTCAAGTTGATACCAAAACTAACCATTTGCAATGTATTTTACAAATCCTAGGCAGCATGCACTCAACAATGTGCGCTAAGTATCAAACTGACTGCATGTAACTCTAAAAACAGGAGTTCCGGTTTGGGCTTATGTGACCTTTAAGAGAACCCAACACCTTCAAATTTGAATTAAAGGCTCTTTTTCCACAAGTGTAATCTGTTTTGAGAAAGATCACAAAGTTCCGGTACAATGACACACAGATTTATTCATAAAAGTTGCCGTTGAAAGCGCCATGCGTAACAGCGTTTCGCGTCAAGAATTAAGGTAGAAAAGCCAAACTTGGTTACATCATACATGCAGCACTTAGACTCCATACAAGGCATCACTTTCGATTCTAATAGGCAAAGCTGATGTAACATATGACTTAATAAGTGAAAACAATCATCAATGGCAATATTTGTGCATCAAAGCAGGTTTTGAACCGGATTCGAACAAACTTTTTAATTTTTTTAGGAACATTTTAGGTAAATTCCATGTAGAAGCAGCATTTCTAATGTCATTTGACCCAACAATAGGGCTTGCTTGCATGAAAAAACAACACACTTGATTTCCTGACTAAAAAAAAGTAATCGTCAGACATGAGCTTTAATTCTTTTGTCACACCTGGACCTATGATTCCTCGGCTCGAGTTCCGTCTCGTACAGGCTCCGGAAAGTGTCAGTCTGGTCCGGGTGCTCAATTCCGTGTAATCTGAAAAAAACAAAAAGGTTTTTTATGCACATTTACCCATTACGGTGCCAACTTATGTAAGTTAGATACAATTAGAGTAAGCTTTCAATAGTCTTTGTTGCTTTATTTGCTGCAAATGAATAATTCACCACGCCGGCATCACATTGTCTGGCACACTGGCAAAGTTATCGCCACAAAATGTGGTTTAAGATCTTCAGTAAATGTAAAACACCCAATTTTTCCAATTTTGGTGACAAAAGTGTGCCAGGATATAAAAAAATCTTTTTACAATAGATTTCATTGAAAATAACGGCGTACTAACCTGCAAAGACACCGATCCTCTCGACACGACTGGGCGAGTGTTGAGGGCCGTCTCCGAATCAGTCATGCTGTACAGTTTTTGATGGCCTGTCACTTCAGCCGGACTTGTAAACCAATTGGACGACAGTTCAGGCAGAGCTAAAGACCCATTTCGACACCGCCTACAAATGCACACTTAGTTTTACGCATAATATTGAGGTCAATTAAATACAGATTCCCTGGTGTTTTTCACGCAGGGTCTATCGAAACAACATTCTTCCAGGAAAAAAAGCATAATATTATTATCATTTTTGTGTTTTCAGCTGAATACTTGATTTTACTTTAACTCTGCAAGATATCCAAACAGGAAAAATAAGGCAAAGTAGTGTTATTCTGAGTAGATCTGCCTGACGGGGTTGAAGGCGAAGGCAGATAGCAGTGTCGGTCCAAAATTGGCAGGCATTTTTAACAGTAAAAGGCTCTAAAAGTAAACAACAATAATAAATACAGATGAAATAAAGACATGCATTAGGTTCATTATTGAGATTGATGCAAATTAATGTCAAAATGTCACTGAAAAACAATACCGAGTGTTTAAGTAGTCTTAGAATATGTCTCCGGAACAGGTTTCGGTGTGATTTTCCAGCATTTACCCCTCTTATGACCCCAAGTGCAACAGCCCAATTGCAAACAGCCCTAATTTGGGTCAAAATGACTTCTGGCAGTTATGTTTTGCAATACAGAGAGTTTTTGATGGTCAATTGTCAAAATTCTGGCAGACGACTAACTTGGTCGGATGTGCTTAAAGGTTACGCATGCGCAATTAATTTCCTTCTATATTACATATAAAATAGTTGAAGATCGATATCAATTTTTACCATGATCAAGCGCATACCCACTATATCATCATACATCATTAGAAAGATAAATGCATACTCTTTTGAAAAAAAAATGCATGTCTTTAAATTCTATACGCGCTAACTCAAAATATTTACCTTAGAATAGGCAAACCGGTTTTGACAGCTGTGCAGACAACCATTTTGGGCTCAAATAGTATGACCTACTTTCAAAGCCGGGAACCATCATCACAAAAAGTTGAGCACAAAAATGGCTTATTTTCTTATTGCTTACAAATACACCCTTCAAGTTGATACCAAAACTAACCATTTGCAATGTATTTTACAAATCCTAGGCAGCATGCACTCAACAATGTGTGCTAAGTATCAAACTGACTGCATGTAACCCTAAAAACAGGAGTTCCGGTTTGGGGTTATGTGACCTTTAAGAGAACCCAACACCTTCTCATTTGAATTAAAGGCTCTTTTTCCACAGGTGTAATCTGTTTTGAGAAAGATCACAAAGTTCCGGTACAATGACACACATATTTATTCATAAAAGTTGCCGTTGAAAGCGCCATGCGTAACAGCGTTTCGCGTCAAGAATTAAGGTAGAAAAGCCAAACTTGGTTACATCATATATGCAGCACTTAGACTCCATACAAGGCATCACTTTCGATTCTAATAGGCAAAGCTGATGTAACATATGACTTAATAAGTGAAAAAAAATCATCAATGGCAATATTTGTGCATCAAAGCAGGTTTTGAACCGGATTCGAACAAACTTTTTTAATTTTTTTGGCACATTTTAGGTAAAATTCATGTAGAAGCAGCATTTCTAATGTCATTTGACCCAACAAAAGGGCTTGCTTGCATGAAAAAACAACACACTTGATTTCCTGACTTAAAAAAAGTCATCGTCAGACATGAGCTTTAATTCTTTTGTCACACCTGGACCTATGATTCCTCGGCTCGAGTTCCGTCTCGGACAGGCTCCGGAAAGTGTCAGTCTGGCCCGGGTGCTCAATTCCGTGTTATCTGAGAAAACAAAAAGGTTTTTGTGCACATTCACCCATTACGGTGCCAACTTATGTAAGTTAGATACAATTAGAGTAAGCTTTCAATAGTCTTTGTTGCTTTATTTGCTGCAAATGAATAATTCACCACGCCGGCATCACATTGTCTGGCACACTGGCAAAGTTATCGCCACAAAAAGTGGTTTAAGATCTTCAGTAAATGTAAAACACCCAATTTTCCCAATTTTGGTGAAAAAAGTGTGCCAGGATATAAAAAAATCATTGTACAATAGATTTAATTGAAAATAACGGCGTACTAACCTGCAAAGACACCGATCATCTCGACACGACTGGGCGAGTGTTGAGGGCCTTCTCCGAATCAGTCATGCTGTATAGTTTTTGATGGCCTGTCACTTCAGCCGGACTTGTAAACCAATTGGACGACAGTTCAGGCAGAGCTAAAGACCCATTTCGACATCGCCTACAAATGCACACTTAGGTCAGTTGAACCTTTTTGCAAAGGTATGCGATGACTTCAGCCTGTCACTCAGCCTGAAGAAAACAATGGTGATGGCTCATCATGCCGAATTCCCAAACATTTAAATAAACAAAGTTTAGTCAGCTAGTTCACATACCTTGCATCAGTGTCCGCCTTTCACTACAGACTTTTATACATTTCAGTATAAAGGAAATGGCACCGATATGCATATCTACTAGGGACGACATAAACACGTTTCGCGGGCCGCATGGCTGCACGTAATATTTTGTTAAGGTCCATGCGTAATTCACAAAATGTCAAATACTATGTGGTTAATGAAACAATTTGCTTTAAAATATTATTGTCAAATTATGCATATGTATAGATAATTGCCAAACAAAGGTGAGCCGATCCATTACTTAACCTCCCATGCAAACATCCAGAGACACAGTATTTATCTCTACCGCTGTTACTTAGAAGATACGCGATGAATTGTTAATTGAAAGCTGAGCGTATTTCCATATCAGTATTACCTCGACCTAACACAAATTATATTATGTCATATTTTGACAAATTGGTCTTTAAGTTTTCATGCATTTACCATGTATGTTAAAAGACACCTAACAGAATAGTTTATCTGCATTTCTATCTTATGCCTTATCGTGTTAAACGAGCTTATATAATCCTCTAACATTAAGTTTGATTCTAATGAACGAGAGATATAGACATTTCTTGCCGAATCCAATGTTGTAATTATAATCAATTGTAAGATCAATCTCTTGCACGACGGTTACATTACATTCACCTCTGTGTTGGGCTCAGAACGGACTTTTGTTATGAAAGCGTCTCATTTATGTCATGATCATTCCAAGCGTTCATCATTGAGGTTACAGTATACTAAACAATCTCTTGCACGACGGTTACATTGCATTCACTGCATTAAAGAAAACCATCTCATACCATGATATCTTATATCAGTCTTAATTCATTATTATAAAATTGATATTGTTTTTTGATGTTAAGAAACCAACATACATACACACGTCGAAGCAATTCCTAACGTCACTCAATAAAAATTATGTTCAATTGTTTACATTTGTGAAGTGCGTGGAATGATTCCATCTGCGTAAATGGGCAATAAAATAGTTCCTAAGAGTTGCATTAAAACTCGCAAGTTTTTGCACGATTTATCGTACATTTAAAAGTCATATTTCTGAATTTAATGCATGCGATCTTTAATATCCAATCAAATATACATTGAATGCGTTTGTTCGGTTTTACCTATTTTATAGGCTAAATGGCAAGCTGAGCATTTCGCAGAGTTGTATGTGAAAGCAAGGAACGACAACTCTGCGTGGAGATTGTTGTAAGATATGCATATTTGGTTGCCGTTTCAAGCATTTTGTTTGACCTCACGACGAAATAGAATGTTTTTTTTCTGAACGAAATAATTAGTACACGTTTGTTTGTTTCGTTAAATTAGCGATGCCAATAATATAAAGCCGGCTTATTTGTTTATTCATTATTTCAAACAACAAACATGCATACGCCTTAATTTTGTTTGTGTCTATTTGCTCTATCTTATGGACTTAATTACCGTAAATAGAAAAGACGTCTCGTCGGTTGAGTTTAATAAGCGGTTTAAAAAAAAGCCGGATGTTGGCAAACGAAATAGTTAAGATAAAAACACATAGAATTTTCTAATTTTTAGAATTTATCACATGGAAACGTTTTTCGATAATTTTCTACTGCGAATTTTTTTAACACACAATTTTTATTGATTTTTTTAAAGACCATTTTTAGTTTAAAGAAGTTCTTAGAAAATAAAACAAATGTCGTTCTCAAAGCTATTCTGTTATTGGCAAAAGCCGATAACGTTTACTTTAAAGAGGAGGTATTCACGTGACAGTCAAGATTGCGAGGCCGTACCGCAAATTGATACCGTTTATTACTTATATTATATTTTTAATGCCGCTGAATTTACAGCTTTATGAGCAATAAAGTTACTAGCGTTTATATCGTATTAATGTGTGCTCTATATCTCGACTTTACTCGCTGCGAAATTTCTTAGCGATATGATCTGATTACAGCTTTACAAATAAAAGTTGCGGAGAGTAAAGTCGAGATATAAAGCGTATTTTAATACGAATTAATCGCTCATCACCTTCGTATTGATCGAAATTGCTGGATATTTAGCGCCCTTAAGAAATTAAATAAAAGTAATTAAGTGTATGTGCGTGCGCAGCTGTGTGCGCGTGTGTGCGTGTGTGTGTGGGTGTGTGTGTGTGCGTGCGTGCGTGCGTGCGTGTGCGTGTGTGTGTGCGTGTGCGAGTGCGTGTGTGTGTGTGTGTGTGTGTGTGTGTGTGTGTGTGTGTGTGTGTGTGTGTGTGTGTGTGTGTGTGTGTGTGTGTGTGTGTGTGTGTGTGTGTGTGTGTGTGTGTGTGTGTGTGTGTGTGTGTGCGTGCGTGCGTGCGTGTGTGTTGTTGCGTCAATTCATATTTATATTAACCATGAAACGTGTTTAACGTATTCAACTTCTTCCTCGTAAACCGTATTATTACACGCAAGCTAGTTTGTGTGGGTTTTTGATAGCTTAACATAATGTGTCCTCACCTATTACGGACTTACAGTAGGAAACTTGGATGCCCACTATTTTTTATAAACGCTCGAAAAAAAGGCCTTTATGGATCTCACCAACTAGCAATCACATAAAAGCTTTCTAGAGTTAAATGCAATTTTGTTGAAATCTTCTCAGCACCAGCATTAGGAGTGGTAATTCCTAGGGCATTCTACGTCTATTATTGTTAAGGTTAACTCTCTTAACTCGCAATTTTGTGAATACTTTTTCCAGAGAGAAGTTCCCAACGTGATAAAATGAATAAAAGTTAATTGTATTTGGTAATGCTCATATGCCTTGTTACATGTATACACAACATTGCAGTGCAGTCCCAGTAAGTTAATATTATTAAACTTTAATCTGTCAGCTCGTTGGACTGCATTAACACTATCTGAGAGGGTCTATCGTGTATTATAAATGTTTTCATCGATTAAGCTAATATAATTGTTTTTTCAAGAGACCGAAGGTAAGATAATTTGACTTAAAATTTGAAAAAAGGGTACTGCAAAAGTCTACGTTTTGTATACCATCCAATTTTATTGTCAAATGATGCGTTCTATTACATGATGTCAAACTTTTGGCCAAATTAAAATTTAAAAATTATCCGTTACCGTTTAATTGTTAGAAATAAGAAACATGACACAAACACTAAGTTGGTAGGTGGCTTAGAAAAAGAAAAAAATGTTTTAAATAACCCGACCAACCCCGCATGTTCTTGCTTTAAAGGTCCAATTCGAGTTTTATTACTAAAAATGCTATTTTATAAATATGTATATTCTAAAACGAGTGGTATCATCGAGAGCAATTGCAAAAAATATTATGATACTTAAAACGATGATCTTGTTTTTCGTAAACCGCCCGGGTATTTCCGCCACATATTTGGTTGTGACGACACATTCACTCAACGCGCATGACACGGAGACTCGTCCATTGTTATTACGGATCGAAGCGTGAACACTTCGCGCTTTATGTCAACTTTGACAGTCAATATCGTGCTATGTTAATACAGTTCATTTTATACAAATTTTATTAAAAACGTATGCTTTTTCTCTGTGTGTCTTTTGCACGACAATCGTTATTCGACTGTCAGTGTGTGTTTTTTTGGGTGCAAATAACGTGCGGAAAAGGGAAACAAGGGACTTTTCGGGTTTGCCAAGGATGATGTTACTCGTAAGAAATGGATAAATAATATATTATACGTATGTATCTATTAACGGCTTATTTACAAACAATAAATTACAACCTTTCTCTTATTATTAAGGACAAATAGGTTAATCAGTGGGACAGCGATAAAAAAGGACAAATACATTCCATTTGATAAATAAATAAGCTAGGCTACAGCTAACTCACCAACAAAGTATCAAAATTAACATTCTTGTACTGATATTTAACTCAAATAAATTACTGTCTATTACACAGATTTTTAAAAGACATTTTAAAATGGAATTGGAATAGTATTACTAAAAATAGTAATATTATTTACTAACACCATTAATTATGTTATATTGAAATATTCAGATAAAAATGTAAATTGAGGAGGTTGTGTGCATGGATTGTAATTATTACTACAATTTATTGATTTAATAAACAATAACAGCTTGGCATTTCTCTGTAATGGGTATCCGAACAATCGCTTCCACGGACAATCGCTCTTACGCTAATTTTGACAAGGTGGACGTTTGCTCCTAAATAATTTTGACACCACGGCGATTGGTTAATACAATTAGATGCGAAACCTTAAAACATAGTATACGCCGATCAGAGGTTAACACCTATAATTAGCCGAAAATGAACTTTACTTTGTGCGTACTATCATAAATACAAGTTGAACAATAGTTAAACTTTTCAAGCGGGTTTTATGTAAACAATGTAACGATCTGGAAGATCACTTTCATTTCTTACTCGAATGTCCAGTTTTTAATGAATGTAGGACATTTGCCCCTACGGACATCTGCCCCTTCATGAAATCAGGACTAAACGGACATCTGCCCCTTCACTCAAATTCTCAAGGTGGACATCTGCCCCTTCACTCAATTTCTCAAGGTGGACATTTGCCCCTTCACTCAATTTCTCAAGGTGGACATTTGCTCCTTCACTCAATTTCTCAAGGTGGACATTTGCCCCTTCGGTCATTTGCCCCTCCATTGCATTAATAATAAACATTCTTTTTATATCATGATCTTTATTTACTAATTTTCAAATAGCCTCAGACGACAATATATACATAGACATTATGATTGATTTCTACGTTTCTCACGTTTCAAGAATGTCCATGGCTACCAGTCAAATTGACACCAGTTTCCAATGTTGTGTGAGTAGTCCATACAGAGTGTCATGGAGTTAATGGCTATTTGCCTGTTGAAATGTGCCTTATCTGTGGATATATCACAGTTGATTTTTTCAGACACACTACGGTTTTAGATAAGAGATTAGCCCAAGCCCATATATATCAACAAACAATCATAAAATGTATTACCATCAGACCAGTGCTACAGCTCAGCTAACCAAGGGGTGCAGCTCCATGTCCCATAAATGTCCCACTCTGCCCATTTGGACCTACACCATATGCTATTGTTTTGATTATAATGTGATTATAACGGAAGTTGTATTTATCAATGAATAAATATAAGTGTTCACACTGAAACTCTTTTATTATTACTGACTGGAAACAATGTTTTAAACTTAAAATTCATGTAATTAGAAATATTAACATTCCTTCCTAATTAGAACCGGTGCAAGTATCCGTTCTAATTTTTTATTATTAACCAGTGCTTGGTGTAACCAAGTCATATTCAACAAGCTTGTAATGTAGAATAACAATCAACAAATTATTTTTCCCCCGACACGTGCATGAAACACAGTTATGTATTTACTAATCCGTGTTTCCAACACGATGGTTGTCTTGAGCATCGACAAAATTAACCTCGCTGTCCGAGTCAGAATCATACAAAAAATGACAGACTGTCGCTAAATTCTGACTCATACATGTACGGTTGAACGGAAAACTCATCATAATCTCTATCATATTCCATTTTCCATCATTTTTTTTGTAACTAAAGTTTCGAGAGATAATACATCCGAAGCTTTATAACGCCGGTTTGTTATTGAGAGCATGAACTATGGAAGATTTGTAACGTCACTTCCGGTTGGAATGATAATGCCGAGTACATCGGAATGTGTGAAAAATCGCGACTTTGCTCTATTCGTTCTCGCTAATAACATCGCAATTGAAATGAAGTGATGTGCGAAATAGTTTAGATATGCACTAAATTCGATAAATAAAGGTGTTTTACGGGTTTTTAAAAACACGGCACGTGATCTTTAAGTCTGGTTTTAACTATTAATCATTTTGTTTACATGTGTGCGATCATAATTACCTTCTGTACAAGTCTCATGATGTTTTATCAATGTATTCATGGGTGAGATATTTGACAGGAGCATTCCGATGCTAGTTGGATCATCGGTGGAAATAATATGTTTATTTTGAACGTCTGTTTTGATAAAACTAAACACTATCAATTCACTTCAACCTTAAAGAAAGGATGAAGAAATCGTGAGAGTTTTTATTATCTTCTGATAACACACTGACTTGAACGAAGACGTTTTCACTGTTATAATGCAGTCTTAAAGTATCATTTATTATTTTGTTTATTTTGTTATAGAACGATTTTTGGTTTCGGACAAGAGTTTGAAACATAAATCTTTACATATGTTTATTCATTATAATGTCAATGGTAAAAGATTGATTTTGAAATTTAACATTGACAGTTTAGCTGTTGAAATTCATGCACGTACTGGACCATAATTTGAAGTTTCAAATATTATATACATAAATTGGCTACAATCGCAACATATTGTATTACAGAATTATACCCAACACAATGAATTTTGCTGCATCGCATTGAGTATTGCTCATCTTCAAAATGAAAGTGTCAGTATGATGTAGCTTTTTTATTTTATGTTTTCAGATGGTTTAGAAAGAAATATCAGTGAATAAAAGCTGATATTTCATTGTTTCAAACAGTGAACAATAACTGTGAAAATTATCGATAATTTTCATTGTTTTACCGAAACTAATTTTAGATATCTTTGGTTTCACCATTGTGATCCCCCAATTAAAGTTAATTTTACCAAGGGTAACTACTCTGCATAGATGTTTATAAAAACATACGGACGAGCTTTCTTTCAAATACGTGGAGGGGGGGGGGGCGCCCGACGGTGAATTATATTGTCCGAAATGGCAAAAATACAAAAATAATCATTTGTAAGCATAACATAAAACGTAAATTTGTTGGATTTGGTGGAATATCAATTTTATATGATCACTCGTGAATTAAAATCGACATTCCACCAAATCCAACACATATCCTCTATTTATTCCATGTTCGTTTACAATTATCACACAATAATCGTAAATTGAAAGTAAACCTTAAGCAGATTATTAAATACATGGACATGCCCCAATGTGCTTTGCCAAGTATTGTATATGCACAACAAGCTTAACAACAACAGCAACAAACTAGAACTACAATAACTGCAGTACTCACGGTGATGTCAGCACTACATATTGACACAATGCAAACAAGTTGCAATTAACACCAACACAATTACATACCTACACGAAGTTGCTACAAAGTTATAGTGTATTTTAAATGACCCATATAGTTGACCTTTAACCTTGAAGGATGACATTGACCTTGACCTTTCACCACTCAAAATGTGCAGCTCTATGAGATACACATGCATGCCAAATATGAAGTTGCTATCTTCAATATTGCAAAACGAAGTTATAGTGTATTTTAAATGAGCGATATTGACCCATATATTTGACCATTGAGCTTAAAGGATTACCCTGAACTTGACCTTTCACCACTCAAAATGTGCAGCTCCATGAGATATATATGCATGCCAAATATGAAGGTTTTATCTTCAATATTGCAAAAGTTATGGCCAATTTTAAAGTTTGACGCAAACCAACAAACCAACAAACAAACCAACAACCAACAGGCAGGGCAAAAACAATATGTCCCCCAGTATAGACTTGGGGACATCAAATTTGGATGCAGTATAATTATGGAAAGTAACGGACATCAACGGCAGACCAAAACCATGAATATACGTATTTTGTGGTTGCAATATGCTTACGATATTTCGTGATTTCGTGAGTATTAAATATGTTTTGCATACTCATGCTATCAAATCAAATTTTAAGTTTTAAACCATTTCATTGAGCTTTCAGTGTAGGTAAAAGTATTCATTAATATTATAGAAGAGAAATGCGTGTTTCGATCTTAAGATCTTAAAGTATTTCATATTTCATGTACAAGACACGCGATCAAATTACTGTACAATATATAAAACAATCGTTTATGCTACACTTTATATACGAACTGATTAAAACTGGTATCAAATGCTTCATGTATAGTTGTCGTAGCTATAAAATGTCGTGTTTTCTTAGCCTGGCGTGTCAAAGCTTAGCCGATTCATTAAAGCATGAACTATATGTTTGTACTGATGTATGTCGTAGAAAGCTATATAACATAAAAAAATATATTAATAATATTTTGCATACCCCTGAGTTGGGTTACAAGACACCAAATTTAAAGGCTTTTAATTTTTGCGTCAGTTAAAATTCACAAACAGCATACATTTGGTTTACTTAAAGTAATATGAATTACGAAAATTGATTGTTTTTGTAAAATATAACAATATAACATTTAAATATTAGTGTGGTTTAATCATTTTTATTAATTTTAATATATATTAATTTTTCAAATCACAACACGATTAACTTTTCCTATTTGATAAAGAGCTTCATTTATAACACTCACAATGACATTTTGTGTATGCACACTGTATATCTAAACAATAACTAAAGGCTTTACAGTTCAATAATCATCCGCTGTCTGAGAGGGTTTGCCGCTCACACTGGCCACATCCGGATCCTATATTAAGATTACTTTCAAAACTAACATATGTAACAGAGCGATAAATTGTTTGCCCCGCAATACCAGTGTTACGAAAGTTATCTTTATTTGTAAATTTAAACGTGTGTTTAATGTGTTTAATTTTCTGAGAAGCGTAAGGTAAAGCAAGCTATTCAACCGGTCTGAACCCTTCATATTTTGTATTAACCGTTAATAGGTGCTGACTTCAGCTTTTTATTATTTTTATGTTTAATGTTACGTTCTAAGTTTGATTGAAATCATTAAAGCCACATTTACGTGACATTCAACGTAACTACAACAATCGCAATAAAAACAAATATCATTTCAACAAATCAATTGCATCGGGAACATCTGTAAATTATTTCAAGATATTTGCAATTTGTTATATGTATTCCTTGATATTACATTCCGCAAAAGAAAACGGCCAGAGGTTATCATTTTGTGAAATATTATTGGTTTCACTGCTGTTAACGACAATAAAACATTTCACAAATTCATATGTTTTTTTTTTCTTAATTATGTTATTTGAAAAGAAAAACCACGATGCGAATACATTTACCATGACAATATTATTTTTCAAACATTATAATATTGATATATACCACCTGCTGATCAAACCAAGAAATATATTTAATATGCGAATGAACGTATCAAATGATTTCGATTGCCCTAAAACCGAACACCTGATTCTTATTAACATTAGCAAAATAATTAAAAACAAATGTATTTATATACATATAATACTAATGTTTTTCGTGAATATTTAATTGGTACCACATATTCGCCCTCTCTAATAAATTGGAATTCTTATTATATTAAAATGGGTTGCTTTATACTTATTCTATTATTTTGTATATACATTCCGAATATATATTGGAGTAACTTAATATGTTGTTTTAAATTATAATTATGGGATTTTACGTGTAAATAACAATAATGAAACCTGCAAATAGTAAACTTAAAAGTGATATCTCACAAAGTCATATTTTAATTAAAATGACGATAATTAAAGCATATTGTAGATACTACAACATCAGGTGTTCGGTTATAGGGCCTAACAGTCCTGAATTTGCTTTAAACAAACATGAACAACAACTATGTTGTGCGATTTACGAGAGACGCATATATTGTGGCAACATGTTCATAGAGCTTAAATACAAACTTGCTTCTTATAAAGCAAGTACAAAACTTCTAATCTATACCAACAAGTATAGTTCATGCACATATTTGTATTCTGTGCCTAAGTGTATGCTCAGGTAAAATCTGTAGTAATTTTATGTTAATTTTGCCTGCTTCAAGCTTAAAAATAACTTTCAAAAATTGAACCGCATTACCATAAAGTACTTTTCTTTTCTGATTTACTACAGATTAAACCTTATATTCATCACAAGAATGGTAGTCGCCCACGAACAACTCCCTTTACTTTTCTCTGGTGGGAACACCCAACCAAGGAAGAAACGCGTGAACCGCAATCTGAACGCTTCGGACAGTGGGCTACATCACACCATCTCTCTGATGTACGACGGCGGCCGTCATATTGGATTTAGAACTTCTTTTGAAAACAAGCTGGCGGCTCCCACGGTTCAATCCCACACAAAGAAAAAAAATTAAAATGTGTTTTTGTAGATCGTCTGTTTCAAGATTACATTCTTTAAATAATAATAAGTGTAGATCTGTGAATTCCCATCACATAATTACAAACTTCTTAAAATATAAAGATACCAGCTAATTTTAAATCGACTGTTTTCGTTATATTTTGTGACACTACGAGGATTGCTTACATAAAGTATAAATACATCACTTATTGTATGAGCATGAAAGGCCGAATGGTTTAAGCGGTATACTTTAACTCCATGGGTCAATGGTTTGAGTCCAGTTGAGGGTTACTTTTTTATGTTATTTAATTTTATTCTTGTTTTTTTTATTGGAGCTTTTAAGATCCAATGTTTACATTTATCAATATATCATTAAATAACAAAAATAATTTGGAGAGTTCTTTTGTGATAGTTAGATTTTGTGGCATTACAAAAATTGCTTTTATAAAGTATAAAATAAACCACTGACTATGGGAGCACTGATGGCCCATAGGATACAGCGCTTGACTTTTACTCTAAGGATCAGTGGATCAGGCCCAGTAAAGGAAGACTTCCTTTGTTTTGTTTTTAAATTGTATTCTTGTTTTTTTCTTCAGGTATTAGGTCCAATGTTTACTTATCAAGGTAAAGCATGTAATAGCAAACTTCAATACATGTCTCAATCTGTGAAAAAGTCTCTTTGAAATTGCTAGTTTTTCTCCTACATGCCCTTGTATTTTAAGACAGAATATTTTCCTTCCCAGAGGAAAGAGGTCTGGGTTTGATTCCCAGCGGGGGCTTTAGAGGATGATTCATTTTGAGACAAATGTTCATATTTGCTTTACTGTTTCCCAAAATTAACCTAATAACTGTGAAAAATAATTAAACATTTGTTTCTAAATACATTGTGATCCATGTACATGAACATTCAACTATGCAAGATACATGTATAATTAGAGGGAAGAATACGACAGCAAACTTAGTAGCAACCCTAGCTAATCTCCGATAATCCCACATTTTATCTGGAAAACTGTGAAAAGTCTACACCGCCTGTGGCATTTTGGGGATTAAATTTTTATTTGTAGATGAATATTTTTATAATTGGTCTCATTTTAAAGCTAATAAAATTCTCTACAAAATGCATGTTTTACTTTTGTATTTTACCCACTATAACCCAGTTTTATCTGTTAATAAACAATAAATATTATGGTTTTTCGCTGTTGCGCGTGATTATCAACTTTCATGCACTCGGCGCGTGGCACATGTACTCTTTGTTCCTATTCGCGGGTGACTTAAACTTTATGAATATTAATGAGATGGACGAATCCATTTAGAAAAGTTCACGACCTCCATTCGTGACTTTGATGCAAATTTTTATGTTCATCCGAACCGAAGATATAGTCCCCTTAAGTCTTGCCGATTTTTTACAAAAAGTTCTGATTTCCGAACTATGCATCATATATCATATTGTAGGGAATGTTCTGACGTTTATTTTGATAAAAAAATCTTTTGTCGGAAACAATAGGAACCCTCCGGCATTTTACGCCGAACGTAGTAGTTTATTCAAATTTTCGGGTCATCCGGCGACCTCGCTTTTCACCTCTGACCGCCATCTTGATTGACAGATTACGCATCGTAAACAAATTTTTATATCTACGATTGTGAGCTTGTTACCGACAGAAAACATCTTTATGTGGTTCAATTTTATTCTAAATACAATGGTGAGTTCTAGAAACCTTGATTTTGACTCGATTAATTATTTATTTCAGTGCAAATATGTAATTTCGATGTCAGTACGGGCATCTGCTCGTGCGATCGAAGTGGAGGAAAACCAACCCTGTGTTATTGTTATGAAATGCCCTCAAAGGTGTTTTTATCCGTAAATTATATGTATGAAAATAAGTTTTATAAAGTATTTAAACAATAATTGATATAATTAAATCGATAAATTTGCCCCGTCGTAGTAGAAATTGTCCAATTTGTGCATATCAACACTGGCCTGTGAGAATGTTATTGCACTTAAAAAGTTGCCTATTTACACGATTTATTAAAAATATTTACATGTATATAAAATGAGGTCTGACTTTTCTTTCTCTTTTTTTTCAGTAAATATTGTCAGACCATGGCAGACCACCTAGGACCATTCTGTCAGGAAAATGGTATAACAACCTCTCATTTGAAAAGCCAGAAACATTGAAACCTATAAATGGGCTGAAGAATGGACTAATTCTTGAAATTAATACATTTCTAGAAAAAAATGGAGAAAACTCAACTGTTTTGTTCAATGTTCTATGTCAGCTTAACCCTGAATTCAAAGCATCAACAGCCAAATATGTAAAAGCAAAAGTGTCAAGGACATGTGATCAGAAAAAAAAACTTGTCAATAAAAAAAAAGTGCCTGGTGTAAAGAATGTAAAAGACTTGCTGAATGCAGAATTTAAAGCCCCTGTCCCACAAACTGCTTCGAAAAGTGTCATAAACTTTGAAAATACTAGATCACGATTTGAATGTATAAGTGTAAGCGACAATTTGAACAAATCACAGAATTTATTAAATTATGAAGTCCAGAAATTCGAGAAGCACAGCAAGAAACTCCAGAACCAAATTGAAGAACAGAAAATAACGCTCAACGCCCTTGAAAACAGAATTGGGCATTATTCGGTTCGTAACGTGAATAGACGCGATGACACAGCAAAGAAAAATCTACACTTGCTTCGAGACAGCCAACGTCTTACTAGAAAACATGAAATAGCACTAACAAAAGCTACATCAGACTTGAACATATGTAGAGAAGAAAACAAAGCTTTTGCAAATGAAATCATGCAATTAAATGACAAACTCAACTTGTTGAAAGAAGAAGTAAAAACGTTGAAGGATGAAGTAAACTCTGAAAAAACAAAGAAGCTCTCTGCCCAGAAATACAACTCGTACATACGAAGTGAACTTAAAACGATAAGGGATAATTTGAAAGAAAAAGAACAGAGTTCCGAGAAACACTGCAACAACTGTGAAAAAAATCATTCTATATTGGCCGAGCGTGAAAATGAAGTGTTTGAATTGAAAGAAAGCATCGAGAACCTTAAGTCGGAAAAACTGAAACTGAGAAATAGTGACGGGAGTTACACAAATGAAGTGCGTTTATGTATCATGGAACTGTGTGGATTGGAAGTTGCAGTAGAAAAAATGTCTCCAGTCATAAGAACCATCTCAAAACATTTATTTAACGAGACTATTGATAGAAAGGACTTGCCTTCAAGCATTACAACACAAAACATCGTTGACGAGGGCCATTATCTGGCCAAGTCCTACATTTCGCAGAAATTGTCCGAAACTGAAAATTGGGGGCTTCACAGAGATGGAACAACACGCAGAAAGCAAAAACTCTTGGATACGTCAGTGTCGTTAGCCACCGGTGAAATAATAAGTTTGGGTTTTAACCGAGTGTCACACGAGACAGCAGTTACAATTAACAATGTGACTAAAGATCATCTAAGTGAACTTGCGACTCTGAATTCCAACATTACAAGTGCTGATTCGGAAGAATACATCAAGGACTCTCTTGAGAAACTATCGTACACAATGAGTGATCGCGCTGCAAATGAGAAAAAGGCTGATGCTCTGCTGGATGAGTGGCGTTCAGAAGTGTTGAAGCACACAAATAACCACGAACAAGTCCTGCATTTTCACTGTATGGCGCACGTGTTACTTGGGTTCCACAATTACATATGTGCATCTGACTAAAAGGAACACGAAAACAAACTGCTGGAAGAACATGGCCCTCTCGGTCGCGACTCTTTGCCTGTCTTCAAGTACTGGAGCAAAAAGGGCACCGTTTTGGAACGTACTCTACGCACCACATCAGAAGTTTTTGGACCGTCAGGTGATCATCATGGTGTTCGGGACGCATGGGAAGCATATTGCGCTGAAAACGGAATAAAATCCGTTATCGGAAACTACAAAGACAACCGATTTAATGCGTTGTTTCAGACAGCTGCGGAAGTGTATCTTCACCGGGAAGATTTCATAAAGGTCCTCCAAAGTGTAAAGTCAAACAATCTTCTCCTTCAGTCTGTTTTAGCTGATTTACAATCTGATCTGATTATGACAGAGGTACAGTGCCTAGGGTTGTACTATTTAAAGCTGACCGGTCCTTACTGGAATCTTGTGGTGAACAATAAAGTACCGTATGTACAATTGTACAAAGATGTACAAATTATTCACAGCTACCTGAAGGAACTAGAAGTTAATCCCGCCAATTTACTTCAAGATGTCCCCCTCCGCGAAAAAGATGCTTTAAAAGTCCCTTATCATGACCTACTGAAACAAAAACTTGAAAGAATTAGCGAGGAAAGTAAATACAGAGAACTGTTTCATGAAATGGTGAAAATGACATCCAAAGCTATGAAAAGAACTGTGGAGAAGCAGTTGTCAGACTTTCTTGATGGTGGTAAATTTGGGCAAGAACCCGAAGAAAAGCAATTGGATCGAACAAGCTTCGCTCCGTTGACAAACTTGACATGCGAGCACCACTTTGGTCATCTAGACAGGAGTCAGCGGAAACGACCCGGAGCAAGTCTTCACCACCATACATCTGTCCAGCTCTTAAAACAAAGCCGAACGCCAATGATGAAATGGATAGAGGAAATACCTGAAAGTGATAAAACGAAGTTATTAAAATCCGCACGTCTTGGTGGGAAAACAATGAGAAAAAAAACATCAACAACAAGATCGCAAGGTTCTATCTGAAATAAATGAAGAACGAATTCTAAACAAACAAAAAAAAGACAGCAAAAAAAGAAAGGCGGAAGGAAATCTACATAGTGATAGAGACAAAAGTGTTTGCTTAGACGAACAGGAGGATGGTTATTCAGAAGCGGAAGATGAAGCCAAATTGTTAGAAATGATACCGACAGACAAATGTGTCAATTGCAATGAATATGTGGCAATTGCATACCAGGATGCTTGGTATCCTGGTATGGTTGTCGATGTTAAAGACAAAGAACACTTTTTGGTCACATTCATGACTCCCACTAGAACACTTGGCCAGTACAAATGGCCTCTACGAGAAGACATCCAGACCGTTCAGAAAAAATTCCTCATTTCTGTTGGATTCGTGCCCGACTGTTTAAATTCTGGACGGTTATGGAATGTTAAAGAGGCACAAACAATAGACAACATCTATAAGAAATATTCATTAATTTATTTCAAGGATTAAAAAGTTTTAGACTGTGTGTATATATTCTTCCCCAGATGTTGAAAAGACATTCCGTCCCCCCAAACACCTGTGAAAATTTGATTTGAAAGTTTAGACTGATAATTATTTTCAATGTATCATAAATAAGTTAAATTTGCTGTATCATAAATAAGTTAAATTTGCTTTAAAATGTAAATATCCATTTTAAGTTATTCCAATATTGTTTTTTGAATAAATAAATGTGTTCATTGTAGATATTTTAGCCTGATGCCTTTCGGTAATAAAAGGTAATATATCTAATAAAATTATGTATATACTACCTAAATGTGTTCTTCATTACCTTGTGTGTATTAATAACTAAAAATGTTTATAATACTTTAATAAACAGAGTATACATTGATCTACAAATGTTCCAAATTTCATGAAGATATCTCTAAAAATAAAAAAGTTATGGCAATTTTACTAAGTAAAAATGTATGAACTTAAATTTCTAATAAAATTATGTATATACTACCTAAATGTGTTCTTCATTACCTTGTGTGTATTAATAACTAAAAATGTTTATAATACTTTAATAAACAGAGTATACATTGATCTACAAATGTTCCAAATTTCATGAAGATATCTCTAAAAATAAAAAAGTTATGGCAATTTTACTAAGTAAAAATGTATGAACTTAAATTTCCGGTGCCGCGAATTCAGAATTTGCTCGCATTTTAGCAATATTCAAATTATCATAACTTTTTTATTTCTTAAGATATTTTAAAAAGAAAAACTGTTCTGAAAAGCTCTTTAAAAGCTCTTTTCAAATATGCAATTGTCTTTTAAAACAGAGGTTGATGAAAAATTAGCTGGGGTTGCTAAACTTAGAATTGACATTCATTTTAGATTTTTAAGTAACTAAAACTATAAATGTTGTAAAGCTTGTGTTTGACGTCCTTGCTTCTGGAAATCAAAACTGTTTAGGCATAAATGACTACTCTTCTTTCGTTAGAATCAACATGGATGCACTATATCTTAAGCACAGTTAAACTCTTAAAAAACTCGATGACTGGGTGATTGAATTTTTCATGTGTGTTGCTTGCAATTTACTGATAATAATTTTACTGGTGAACAAATGCCTTCTCTTTAAAGGGAGATAGTGTTGTTTTTTTCATTAATATCCAGGTTATTTTGTATAAATAAGACCTCATTACATATTTATATAAATGTAGTTTAAAATAATTTCTAAGCTATACATTTATGATGATGAAATTACGTGTTTTGCTGTAAAAAAATTACAGAGAAAACAGACTACAGCCGCATGTCACAAGAGTTGTTAAAGGGCATTTTGACAGTATTGCCCCTGACTGTTTCCCATTTTGAAACATTCTTATCAAAAAATGAATCTTTGTTTAGAGTGCATAGGGGATGGAGGAGCATTTGTTGGTGCCCTTTACAAAGTTGTTTCATAGTGTGGTAAATTGAATTTAAAAATGTATACACAATGCCTTAAATTAGGCTAATTTCAACAATGTATTTGGTTTTTATTTAAAAACAAGAGATGTTGCTGTAAGAAACACAATGTCCCCTATTGCGCCGCTATGAAGCCTATATTTGACCTTTGACTTTGAAGGATGACCTTGTCCTTTCACCACTCAAAGTGTGCAGCTCCATGAGATACACATGCATACCAAATATCAAGTGGCTATCTTCAATATTGCAAACGTAATAGGCAATGTTAAAGTTTTCAGACGGACAGACTGACAGACAGACGGACTGACGGACAGTTAAAAAACTATATGCCACCCTAAAGAGGGAATAAAAACTGTATCCGTCATTGGTTTATAGGTGTTATTAGTGTCTCTATTGTATTGGAAAAACCAATTTACAATTAAGCCTAAAACATGGCTTATCCATTATATCCACCACCAGCTTCATTCAAATACTTACTGGTGATATGTGATCTTGAAAGGATTTTAAATATGTCATTTTTGTAAGCACATATAAGTTGGATTTACAAATTTACTGAGTTTAATATTTGGGCACTTATATACTTCAAAGTGACGGTGAAAAAGTTCTATGTTCTGATTTACATATATGTATTAACACTTGCAAAATTCAAAGTTAAGAATGGTAATTGTTCTCTTATTGCCAACAACTGCATAGATCTTAACATTGTAAACTGGTTGTTTTGTCTTTATTACTACTACTGTATATTATTTTGTATTGCCCTCTTTATATTAACTTTCAACATGTATATCCAGTAATTGTAGATCTCAGATGTTCTGTGATGTAAATGTGTATGGTTCTTGTTTCTTGTCACACCCATTTCATTTCATATCCATTTCATAATGCCTTAACACTGATATAGGATATAAGCGTTTTTTTTTTTTTTTTTTTCTTTAGAACAGTGTGTTGCCAGACATATTTCAGTTAAATTACTTCATGTCAGTAATGGCAGTCAGTGATGGAAACAAATTTTTCACAACTGTTGCCTGCACGGTCGACCATATTTAGTGTTTTGGTTGCCCAGCTAAACAGTACCGGCCAAAAACCATGTCTGTGATATGTTTCTTAAATTTTCTTAAAAGAAAAAATAATATATATTTAAACAACAGTACTGCTGAGTTTTAACATTTTCAATACAGTATGTCTTATTTTGAGAGGCCATTCTGAATTGAGTTCTTTTCCAAGGGCAAAGTAATGCCTTAATAAATGAATATTACCAAACTGAACTGCCGCTAATTTTAATGGCACTGGATTGTTTAAGGCTTTAACAAGCTAGTTTCCTGGCCGGAATAACAACGTTTGGAATTAAGTTACCTAGGCTACAATATAGACAATACCTGACAGAAGTATTGTATGGTTGCCATCATCAAATGCACAGAAAGAATTGTTTTTCAAATTTAATCGAGCTCTCCACTCATTCCAGCCCACGAAGCCCTTTAGGTGTCTCAATACTAGTATTGTAAACCCCACTGAGGGCCATATGGCTTCGGTTCATTTACAGTTTGGAGTTTACTATTTCTTATATTACACCGAAGAGTTTTCCCTGTACCACTGTACAGTGTTGTACGATTGTTTATGGTATAGAACCAAAACATATTGATTAAATCTCAAAGTTTGTCGCCCTGCAGAACATCCACAATGCTGTAACTAATATAATTTAAGAAATACTGGTTCTATTAAGTTTAAATAATGCTGTTGTTTTCACTTCAAGGAATAACTAATTGGCTTTCTAAGCATTTAATTAACATTTGAATATTTTGTATGTTATGACAAAAAATGTTTAACAATAACAGAAATAAATATTATATTATATTACTCCTCAGAGATATTGGTCCTTCTATATCTATATAATCGGTTAAATGAGTGCAAATTTAGTGGTGTGTAATCCGAACTATATTTTCGGTGTAATAGTTTCCGCCTAGAGGCGTTAGACATATCCTTCCACCAAATACACCCGAGAGACGATCGCCGTTATGGCGGAATTGTCAGAGGGTTCCCGATTCGTGTGATGTGCCATGCAATTAGTCCATTTTTTAGAATATAGGAATGACGGTCTTTATCCGAGCATCTTCGCAAAAAATCGTATGCATATATATACACGCATAATCTTGTATAGAACAACAACATGAATTTGAATTTGATGTTGCCACGTTGATGACTTCGCTAGAACTGAAACCGAACGCTATTCATTTCTATAAATAGCCCTACACAAACAAACTTGCAAAACCGGTTTGTTTTCTTATGTCCGTCAGGAGTACTCCGCTATACGATGTAACGCGGAGTACTAACTTTGCTTCAAACAAACATAAACAACAACTATGTTGTGCGATTTGCGAGAGACGCATATAGACCATGCAAAGTATAGTAGGATAAACATCAAATTCAAATTCATACATAAGGTTTCATAAGTAGTATGCAAATGTATACGCATTTACAATCTCTAGCAAGTTACAAGTTTAAAGTTTTTGTAACTGATAATCTTTTACATACAGAATCTTGAACAAAACCGTCTTTTGCTATGTCAGTTTTCCATCTCCCATGCCTCTTAAGACATCTTTCAGACACGCTCGAAGCATTTGCCACATTAAAAGCTCCACTTGCTCGTAGATAGTGTGTACCAAGGTTAAGTTCGGGACCAACTAATTTCAATTTTGTAACAAGGCTTTCTCTTGCTCTCGTGTAACTTAATATCTTGTCTTTCTTAATTAAAGCGGATACAGGTTTAGAACGGAAAGCTGGTTTGAACAAAAGATCGTTTGAATCATTACTTAATTTTGCTAATTACATATATATTTTGCTAAAATGCCATATGGGCAAGCCGTGGTTGTACCTTTTGCAATAATAATATCCGAACCATTTCTATAAATGTCTGTTTTTCTATGGCGCACATTAATAACTAAATGATCAGATTTGAGCTGAACGTCTTTGCAACGAAGTTCACTTACTTCGTTCATACGCATAAAACCAGCATATCCTACAATGATCATAGCTAGATCTCTTAAATCAATAACATCAGTAGAATAATTATACATCAAACATAATGACTGTATCATTTCTGAAGAAAGTACATCTTTCTTTTGAACTGTTTTTGAATAAACACGTTTCGAAGCTTTTAATAATTGTTTTACAATGTTGTTGTCCGTTGGATCATTTACACCATTTATGGAATGAACCCATTTGATAATGTAGAACACTGATGAAACAACGTTGTTAGATTTTCCTTGATCCATCAATTAAATCATGTAGATTGCTACTGATAAAGGTAAGGCTGGCATTGCAACTAACGAATTTTCTTCACAATATGTTTTGAAATGTTCAAATGAAGAATTTTATTTCTTCACCGTATTATCAGCTTTTGAATGCATCAAATATCCAGCCATTCTGTCAGCCATTTGATCTCTGTGTTGCCCAAACAAGCCCGCGCGTTCTATAATCGCTCATTTAGTGGTTCTCTCAGACCAATACCTGTCAAACAATGCGAAATATGCATCAATACATGAATTATGGTATGCATCTTAATGCTATCTTATCACATGAAAATCTATTTTTACCAAACCAACCGTTTATTTCCCTATCCAGGAATCGTACAATCAATACCAAAAATTTTACAATCTTTTACAAAATCTATCAATATGCCGTCGGACGAACTCAGCATTGGCCAATAAGGCGAATTGACCCATTTTGGGATAACAAGGGTGCATCATACTTTCTCCGATATCATCTTAGCGATGCAGTTCGGAACCAACCTAGGTGGCGCAACTAACCAGTTTACATTATTTCCCCAATATTGAACTAAGGCATCCACTGCCTCTGTTCTTGGAACCCACCATCGGGAATTAAACCTTCTTCATTTATTATTTAAATGCGATGCGAATCTATCCACTATTCGGTTAACTGCTTCCGCTTCTCGCCAAGTTGAGCTGCGAGTTTGTTCTATATCAGACCAGATGCCAATTACGTATACATCTTTATCTTTTACCATATTGTCATCTTCCTTTATACAAAAAGGATTAAACTCGTCACCTTCCGCCGACTTACCATATAATCTACAACTGTTTAATATCTTTTACGTCCTCGTCCGCGGACTTACCATATACGTCATGTCTCGTATGCGGGAGCCATGTTTTCGAGATATTGTCCACTTCCGGGGACCAAATCATACCTTTTTTGCCCACTTCCGAGAGGCATCTTACGGAATCTATGTCGACTTCCGGAGACCAAAGGATACACTTTTTGCTCACTTTCGGGAGCAATCTTATAGGCTCTAAGTTCACTTCCGGGAACCATGGCATACCTTTTCTGCTCACTTCCGGGAGCGATCTACTGAGTTCTATGTCCACTTCCGGGGACCGTAGCTTACACGATCTGCTCACTTCCGGGAGCAATCTATTGGGCTCTATGTCCACTTCCGGGGACCATAGCATACAAGATCTGCTCACTTCCAGGAGCAATCTACTGGGCTCTTTGTCAACTTCCGGGGACCATAGCATAGGCTCTATGTCATCTTCCGGGGACAATATCATACTCTCTCTGCTCACTTCCGGGAGCAATCTACTGGGATCTATGTCCACTTCCGGGGTATATAGCTAACTCTTTCTGCTCACTTCCGGGAGCGATAACATACCTTTTCTTAGAGACCGTACGTACGTACTTTTATTCTGTTCGTCAAGTGAATTAAACAAAAAGCTTATTAAATTTGATCTTTGATTTCCATGAAAGTCGTAAACTTGACTATCATTTTGCCTATCAACATGAAAACTAAAACCTTCATAACCTGTGCTACTTGCATCAGCAAATATATTAAACAAACACACTTGATTGTGTTTGAAACATTTTCTGCTGCTTTTCTATTGCCTAGCATATTCTTTTTTAGAATGTACGTTCGAAAACAGCTTGCTCTGTCACAATAACGTGAGCTCTCCAACTATACAATTGTATAAATGTCTTGTTAGCAACCTTACTTTATTTCCAATAACACTCTGAAAGGAAATTATCTGACATACAATGCTAGCTACGAATCTTACTGGCAATATGTTTTCGCTCGTTTGATGAATTTGATAGATCATCGAATCAATACTTTTCTCTAGTCTAGTCACTCTGTTTTCAGTTATGAACAGCCGATTTGTTTGCATATCAAGCACATGCCCTAACCATTCTACTCTCTGAGAAGGAATCCAAGTACATTTATCTTCGGCCACTAAAAATCCAAACTCTACCAGGTTATTTCTTGTAAATTCACTGGCATATAATGCTCTATCATATTCTACATTTCCACCAAATACCATCATCAAAAAACTATTTTCAGTCCTTTTGATCTAAGGAATGCTACTACAACTCTAAGAAGTTTAGTAAAAATATGACCGGCTGTTTTTATGCCGAATGGAAGCGAATTAAACATATAATAACACTGTTCGTTATTGTCTTGATAGCTAAATCCTAAATATTTTCTATGTTCATTGAATATATCAATGTGATGATATGCTCCTTTAATATCGAAAGTAAATAATAGGATTTTTTCTCAAACTAAGCTTCAGCAACTTTAATATCTTCAAAATTTAGTTTAAACTGGTGCAAGTGTGGAACAATATACCTACAATCTAGAACTAATCGTAGTTTCCCTTTCTTATTTAATGCTACTGTAAGCGGAATAACAATATGTGGAATATCGTTACATCTCGAAACAACACCTTTCTCTAATAAAGCTTTTATTTCGCTTTCTACAAATACTGAATTTACTGTCACAGCGTAATTGTTTCTCATCTGATAATGTTCGGCAACAGTTTTAAAAGGAAGCTTGTATCCGTCACTTACTTCATATAAAATGTACTTACTTTCAGTAGCTTCGTGCCACTTGGTCACATGTGCCTTCAGTCTTCTTACCGGCGAACTTCCGGTATCAATCTCTGTAATAGGATCCTTTTGATCCATATCAGTTTTTACAACTTTAAGTACGGTAACGTTTTCCGACGGAATCGAAACTATCAATCTTTTGGATAGCGGTGCCTCAAACATAAAAATACATATATTATTGTTTAAGCTGCTTGCTGAACAGTCAGCTGCTCCTTTCCAATGACCCGGCTTTCCACAAGCGAAACATAGCCCTTGGCGTCTCAATGACTGTTTCATCGACACCCCTTGGGTTGCATTGTTGGTTGCAACTACCGGCTTCCGGTATGGCCAGTTGCGCGCGCCTCGGGATTTTTTTACGATCTCTCCGCTTTCAACTTCTTGTTTTCCCGCACCTCTGCCCTGTACATCCGCTTTTCGTCTTCGGAGTCAGATGCTAGCGGGTTAGACTCGTATTCGCTCACGAATCTCCGACCCAACTCTGATTCATCAGCTAATCTGATTAATTTCTAGCGGTAAGCAACCAGCGAATTTACTTCTGAGACTTTGTGTTGCGTTTCTTCGAAATTTCTATTTGCCAACAAATTGTCTACTTCCTCTAGCGCTAAATTTACTTTCGCATTGTGCTTAAATTGTTCTTTATTTGATTTTATTTTAAACGATGGTACGCCAGATACTATTCTCGAAATTTGATTTAATTGAGACACATTAGTTTTTGAACTTATATTTTCTACAATGCGTTCCATGTCATGAAGCAGGAATTCTTGTGCTCTGCTTAAGAAGATTTCAACTTTCCATCGACACTATCGCTAATAAGATTGATGTGCTCCTCCATTTTCGGTTCACGATGTTGCCACGTTGACGACTTCGCTAGAACTGAAATCGAACGCTATTTATTTTTATAAATCGCCCTAAAAACAAACTTGCAAAACCGGTTTCTCATGTCCGCCAGGACAAAAGTACTCAGCTATACGATGTAACGCGGAGTACTAATAAGTCCCGTTTGAGGGTAATTGCTCCATTTAGTTTAAGTGCTAAAATTTAATAATTATAGTGATATTCAGTACTAGCAAATGCAAAAGAACAACATGTTTTTTTTTATTTAAATAATGTTTTGTATTAAAAAGAAGAAATATTGTAGTAGAATTTATAAAGATAATTATAAAGCTTTGCTTGCAATTTTCTTCCGGAAAAGACGATATGTCATAAATACTTAAAAAATGAAAATATTTAATATGCTGTTAATAAATAGATAAAATTTTATGAAAATACATTGATAACCGATTATACTAGAAACAGCTGACGCGCGGGATGGAATGAGTTGGGAGATTGTTAGTGTATGAGAAGACGAGTCTAGAAGATGCTCATAACTCTGTGCACTTTTTTCAATTTATATAGAACGCCAGTAAATCTGTAATATTATGAGTAATACAAACGGCCCAATATAAAGGAATTCCGTCAAGGTCATTCGAAAAGTATATTAATACCAAATGTCAATGAACTCTGGTCTGTGGTTTGGATTTTATTTCTAAAGACTTATTATTCGCCATACACAAGATTTAAGCGGTGGTAATATTTGAAGTTTGATCCAAATTTCTTAAACTGGTAAAGCAAAAGTATTACTGCATTAACTTTCTGATTTTATTGTTAGGACATTTATAACGTTTATAACAATTTGGTTGATGTCTCAGACAATAATGCCAATATTACGTCATTAATTAGGATCACACATTCGAGAGAAAGGTTACAGGTAAAGGTAAAGCTATGGGTTTATAGTCTTATTATGATACTAGACTCATCTTAAATCGACTTTTACATATAGTCCCCGATCACTTGGATATTAGTCGTAAGTTAACCTCGGCGCAGTATGCAGCCACTGCCTATTGGTATATTTCCCTCACAGGTACCCATTTATACTCCTGGTTGGAGAGGAACACGCGTGGGAATAATGTTTTGCAAATTTCCGTGGTCAGAGCAGTATTCGAATCAGGGACCTACCGATTCGTAGACCAGCATCCTACCACTAGACATCGGACCCTATTAGTTTCGATACCATTCTTTTTTGTAACATTCGTTTCAATTATGTTTTGTTTTTTATTTAATATGTTGAAATTTCATTTTATAGTGATACCCACTGATCAAGGAAAGCATTTTCAAAATTTTAACACTATAATTTTAAAATTATAAGTACAAAATCTTCATATTACCCACTAGCATCTCTTAATAAATAAGGTTTATTTGTCTTTCTAACGTTTTAAATGTATGTTTTTACCTGACACAACTTTTTCTTGTCCACTGCAATAAGGATATTCAAACAATGGTGCTATCATGATCAGTTATATGTGTGAAATGTATTTTTACTGTGGTTTTTGTGGAGTTTGATTTAATGTAGTTCAAAGTACTGTTTTTTTACAGTGGAAGAAAAGCATTACGCAAGTCAATGCAAGCGCTCAATAAAAGCCCAAAGGCAGAGTGTTTACAAGACAATTGATTCTCAGAAACATGGTATAATCTAGCGTCAAACATTGAATTTCAACAAAAAAGCAGTTAATAGTCCTTTTAATGCATTCCAAATGCAATTCACACATTACATTACCCTGTTTTTGAGAGTAACGTACATGCTCAGTGTTGAGTTCAATAAAAGCTTTTACATGACGTGTCATTGCGATGATGAAATAAACGAGATTAATTATGTATTGTTTATAAAAATTCTTCAAGTACAATCACATCTTAAGAAAACAATCTTAATCAATGGTATAGATAACATTCTACAAATATGCCTTACCTCTGTAATAATTCTTTCCGATTGAAATCTAATAAATACTCATGATATTCAGCATAGGTTACCCCAAAAACAAGAACTCGTACGCACAAAAACTGGATAGGATTTATTACAAATAACTTCTCATATATTGCTTATTAAAAGCGTAGGGAAACTTGGTAAAACAACGAAAACAGAAGAACGGTATTATGGGTAAATGTTTTTGGCATAAACAAACAACGTGTTTATGTTCTCTTGAACAAGCAGACACGTAATCGTTATACTGTGCCTTCTATCTGAAATAATGAGATACGACTTTCCCCTCCCCCAACATTAAAATACGGTGTATTGGATAAATAATTATACAATTTATTATCCAACATATAAGAAAATTCTATATGCGACATTATTATCGCCAATTATATTATTTGGGATTGTGGGCAACATCTTATCCATTTTGGTATGGAATAAAGGTAAGTGGTGTACCTCTTATTGTTTACTTGTTGAGTTAAGATCTACTTTATTTTGTTATTTGAAAGGTAAACAATTAAATTGCATCATTCACTAACGCAATCAAGTGATTGTAATCCTAAAAAAGATTAGCCGATGCTAGTGTGACAGTACATATGTAGAACGCATGAAAAGTGGGGTGGTCGTTAACCCATTTATGCCTAGCGTCTAGAAAAGAGGCATTGGCAAACAGCGTAGACCCAGTAGAGACGCCGCATGATGCTGTTTGCTTCAATGAATTTCTGTAAGAAATATTCTAAATATAGAAATAAATGTACTATATTTGTACTATAGTTTGCCATTGAATTCTCGGTCGCAGTTTAGGTAATTAATCTTGAATTATCTATACTAGAAATGGCACTGAACGATAACTTGTCAGCCATTTCGACGTTTAATCTTATCCAAGGATTGAGTCAAATGAGCAGTGGGAAGTGCTCTTATGTTGCTATGATATATTTAATAATGAAAATACCACATCCCGCACAAAAGAGTGCATTGCTAAACAATGGGAACTTTTAAAATTACCGGCACTTACTCATCTCATATGTGAATATCTATAAATATATGTTTTAACATCACAAAACCTAACCTCATGTTCGAATTGATGTTTTGCGCTTTTTCACCTCATTGCAAATGCTATAATTGCAATCTTATGTCGCCATGGATTATCTTATGGGTTTTTTATGTATGAAAATGGGGTTATGATTCGCAATTACTAATTTCTGGAAACATATTGTTGCAATTCATTATACTGATGATGATGCGTTAGAATGTCTCATCATCTCATGTGTGCATATGGAAATGTATTCAGCTGTCGCAATACTTCATTTCATGAGCATACTTGAAACTAGACTCCTCTATCAGAATAACTCAGCTCATATGCGTTTATTAGCATATATGTATTAATTTGGGTTAAAATATATCGCAATAACTCATATAGTTATGTATAAAACAAGGTTTTGCTACAGCAATTACCCAAAATGTGTTCATTTATAAGCTTTCCGATTATTGTTATAAATATATTAGAATCATAAGACTTTAAAGTATGCATGTACATTCTTTACAATCTTTACCATATAACGCTCGGACTTAAACATTACTATATATCGTTGTTCATCAAATAATAAACGTTCGTGAATATGTAGTAAATAGCATTCAGCTGCTGAGTGTGTCCATTTCGACAAACACAATTATAATCTGCACTTTGTTTTAGACGTACATTAATTTTATCTTTACATTTTCACTATAGGTAAGCGAAGTACGACTTCCATGTCCAGATACATGACTGCACTGGCTGTGGCAGATATTCTAGTATTGGCGCTACCAGCCCTGAACACATGGCTTGCACATGTGCTGGATATACAAATTACATGTATGATTGTTATTTTTGTTGCTTGCGTTATTATCGCGTCGATTTTTCTGGAATGTAATTATAAACTTTTCATTCGGGTGAGGGGAATAATTTTTGTTTAAATGCAACATTTGTCTAAAGCAGACAGGTACTCAACGTACACAATACAAACATAATGTTTTTCATACATGTTATATTTGTCTTTTGGTAGAGTATAGTTTGACGATTTAATTGCAGAAAACGCAACGTTCGTAACTTCTTTTCCATAAAACAGTAGTGCATTTAACCTGATGTACTGTAGTTTCAATACATATTGTATTTAAAGGCTCAGTCACACCGAGTCTAAGGCCTTTAGAAACTCTTGTTATATTAAAGGGGCCTTCCAACAGATTTCGGCATGTATTGAAGCTTGTCATTAAATGTTTTAAATGCTTTATATTGATAAATTTAAACATTTAAACTAAAAATCTCCTGTAAAAAAAACAAGAATACAATTTAAAAAAAGGAAAAAAAAAGTAAACCTCAACAGGGCGCGAACCACTGACCCCTGAATTCCTGGAGTAAAAAGCGTCCCGCCTAGACCACTCGACCATCCACGCTCATGATTTGAGCAGATGTATTTTATAACTATATAAGCAATCCTCGCAGTTTCCCAAAATATCGTTTCGCGTAGATACGACGCTTTATCTGTTGGACGGCCCCTTTAAAGTATGAATTCTACCAAGCCACAAGACGAAGCCAGAGTAATGCCAAATACGATATCCTACGTTTCACTCATGTTTATATAGGGCTATTTATGTATCGAGAAAGATCTTTTCATATGTTTAACATCCGGGTTTCTTTTAAACATAGAGATGTCGCGCGCCACTCAAAAACTACACATAATTGGGCAGTACATAGTCAAGATTTTAATTAAGTCATAGAACCTACCTTATTTTTGTGAATGGCTTTTAAAATAATTGAAGGAGAAGCTAGGCGCATGTTAACGAAAAGGTTTTTCTTTCATAGAAAAAACCGATTTACTAAAGCTTCAATTCTTTTGTATGAATATGTGTGCGCTCTACATGCGACTATGCTAACGAGTATTTCTCATAGCCATTATTCCATCTGGTGTAGCGATTGCTAGACTATCGAAAAGCGTTCAAATTAAAATTAGAAGCGCATCAATTTCCATAAAAGTTAAGGCGTGTATGTATATTAAATATAATATATGCTTATGAAGATACACTAGAACTGAAGTGAGTTACCTTGTTTATATCATATATCGAGTCTGGAAGTTTTCGAACATTGACAGCTTTTGAACTGAGAAATAAACGCGAAAATTTTAAAATCTAAGTAGAAAGAAAAATGACCTTTTAAGTCCTTGCCCTGATTTATTACTGTCGTAGCTGTAGAGAGACTTGCGTTTATATCATTTTAAATGCGTCATACGGCATCCTAATGTTTCGCTCGTCGCATCATTTTACAAGGACTTGTTCAAGGATTTTGACATGTTCTGAAATGTGTCATTAAATGCTTTATATTTATAAATGTGAACATCGGAACTCAAAAAGCTCCAGTATAAAACAAGATTCAAATTAAAGAAAGAAAAAAAGTTATCCACACATTGGCTCGAACCACTGACCCTTGGAGTAAAAACTAGCGTTAAAACCACTTGGCCATCCGTGCTATTATAATTCAGTGTGTTTTTTATAAAAAACAAAGGTAGTGTCACAAATATATCGATAACAAGAGAACTATCCTAATTAATCTTTTAACAAATTGGGTTTTATCATAAACACAGAACAAGAACATATGTAATACATTTTGTCCATAAATGACGTATTACCTATCGTCTACATTCTCGTGGATATTTATGTATATAAATATTATTTGCTTTATACGTGTCCATATGAGTGAACATTGCATAAGCTTCATTTTGATATCTTACTGGTTATTTTATTCCAAAAACGTTTAAAGATCTTATGTCATTAAAAAGTTGGGACATTTAACATAAACGGAGTTGACATAATTACAATAACAACAGGATAAATAAAAGTTGACATCCTGCATTTTCAGATTTAATTTACATCATGGAAAACATATAGCATGCCACCTTTTACTTTCCGAATCATATACTCGACAGATTTTCTCACAACTGATTGCAATTAACATATAATCATTAAAGTCTTAAAGGTAGTCAGTCTCTAAACATTAAATCCATTCAATTTTTAATTACCTCTTGATTTAACTAGAGGTTTCATGATCAAATTTTAGAATAGAAATATGTCTACTTGCATAGTCCGTTTGATTATAAGTGTTGATAGATGCAATTGTTTTATTTATTTTTATTTGATAAATACTAAAAAAAAACTTTTATAGATCGACCGGTTAAGCCAACCCGGAGAATAGAAAGTTAAAAAATAGACAATGCTGTTGGATTACATGTATAATGAAATATTGCACTTGATCTATATAGGACATCTATTATTAACATATTACTAATTGTTAAGAAGTGTTTATATAGGTGCAACATATGCACTTCTTGAAGTTGCCCTTGTTTATCGTAAGATAATTAAAGATTATCAGTATAGTAAACGTCTTTCTATACAAAATAACGTTAGAGAACAACTACTCTTGCAGTTATATTAAAAATAATTTTCAGTTTCTTCACGCATAACCTACAAGTGAAACATACAACGTAGCATCATAGATACGAACAAAATATATAAATCTTAGAGCAAGAAAAGTGTGAAACAAGTTTTTCAAATAATAACACAAAGTTAATCTGCTGCCAGTTTAAGAAGATTGAAAATATGACAACATTCAAGGCACGTACCACTTCATACATACAGGAACGAATCAAATTGTAGCGGAATTTTAAAATATAAACAAAGCGAAATAACAGTTGTTTTCAGCATGAGAAAACAAGATGTGTTTGTGAAACACTATGTCCCCATTTATTTGAACTTTGACCTTGAAGGATGACCTTGACATCCTTGACCTTTCACCACTCAAAATGTGCAGCTCCATGAGCTACACATGCATGCCAAATATGAAGTTTCTGTCTTAAATATTGCAAAAGTGTACATTAAATGAGCGATTTTGACCCATATATTTGACCTTTGACCTTGAAGGATGACCTTGACCTTTCACCACTCAAATGTGCAGCTCCATTACATACACATGCATGCAAAATATGAAGTTGCTATCTTCAATATTGAAAAAGTAATGGCAAATGTTAAAGTTTGACGCAAACAAACACAACAACAAACCAACAATATGTCCCCAACTATAGTGGTGGGGGACATACAAACTGGGGGTCACCTTCATGAAAAAGTCAGTGCAAAACAGGGCAGTTGGTATTAACATCGGTTTTATAACGTCAAAACCTCAGACTTGCTCCATTTATTTTTCACAACAAAAGCAACTAAATAAATATTGCTCCAGTTTATTGCGTTATAATTTAAATGCACTTTCTACAGCAGGATATACGTTTCAATTTACTAAAATTACCTAATAATCAAATGTTCACCAGAACAACAGGGCTGTTACTCTCTGATGCACAATACAATAAAGATGAACACATTGTCCACCAAGAAACCAATATTACCTATGTAAATTACTTATTTTATAGTGTATTCGCTGGCGCTCTGTCGTCATTTGACCTACTTGGAACAAGTATTACCGGTGATATCGGCATGGATGTTGGTATTAGCTACATTTGAGCGTGCAATTGGCGTATGGATGCCACATCGCGTTAGCCGTACGTGTTCACCCAACCTAGCCGTTGTGACTATTGGTAAGTGAATTCTAAGGTCAAATTCTTAAAACATCACTAAAATGTTATAAAGTACTTGTTTGTTTATTTTTATACATCTGTCTTCAAATTCAATTCGAAAACTATTAATTAGTAGAGTAAATTCATCTTTTTTGTTGCAGTACTCGTGTCTGCGCTTGTCATATTTTCGCATCTTCCTGCTTTCATAGAGGTTGTTTGGAGAAAAGAAATCTACGGAATATTGGTAGTTAAGCTTTGTGGAAAATTAACGTCTTTTTCATTTGACGTATTTCATTTGTGTATGAGTTTTGTTTGCCCTTGTAGTTTAATAATTGTATGCAACATTTCAATTATTATTAATATTATTAACAGCAAAAAGTATGTTCAATCTTGAGATCGTCAAACAACAGTTAATAAAGGGAGACAAAACATGCTCAAAACGGTTACAAAGCGTATAATTATTTTGAGCCTCACATTCTGCGTTTGCATTGCTCCAAGGAAAATTGATCTTTTAATAGCATTGATGAGTCAAGGGCCGCCTATAATAGATTATGTTATATTAAACAATATGTGGCTTGACTTTTTTCGGGAGGTTTTTACCATCTTTTATTTTTTGAACAACGCGGTGAAATTTCTTCTGTACTGTATGATAGGATCAGGATTTAGGACGGACCTCATGGCAATTTGTAAATGCAGATGTCAAAACTAGGATTAACATTTCATTCAATGCGATATATTTACAGATACATAAAGAGAACATAGCGTATGATATCATTATTTGTAAAACACAAAACAGGTATTTTGTCAATCTTAAAAGAAATTTAATGCGTTGCCTAACTAATGTCTATCTGTCATAACTAGGTAAATATTAAATACTGAAGTCGAATTATAACTTCATCTTTATTGATTAATTAAATAAGCATTACTCATACGAAAAGTAAATTATATGTATAAGCTATCAACGTCCAAATAATGCAAGCTAAACATGGGTTTTAGCGTATGGTGTAAAACAAGTAGAACTATGTTCTTTTCTCACGCCCATGGTCACTTGTAGATATAAATAATTCACAAAGATATATCCAGTAGTCAGTCAAAGTTCTGAACTATTGGTACGAGCATAACATTTTTACACATTTTCCCATAATGAAATTCAGATTTGGGTAGTGTATTAAAACAAAATACGATTTGTTTCGTCTTCATTACGTTGCATGCTTTAGGTATTTTGTCTTCAAAGGAATAACGATAATAGATTACATTTCGTTGAGTTCAGTGTAAGATAATATTAACATATTAGGAATGGTCATATAAAAGCAATTTCCACAATAGTATAAGTTTAATTTATAAAATAATTGAATTTGATTGAATTTAAGGACAGTTCGTGTACTTTGACGTCATTAATACGACGTAATATGATCACAAAAAGTCGCTCACAACTGTAATTTGAAAAAAAAGCACCTCATTGTATGTATAGTCGTCGCTTGATTATATTCTGTTATTCAATGTATTAATTTGTTTTCTACTGTTTTGTAGATACTAATTTACATTGACGATACGACTGTATACGTATTGTTAAAATGTATTAAAAAGTAGTCATACAATGTTTGGAACTGGGAGAGTGGAATGATTAAACTTATCATTTCATTCGAGCTAAAGTTAAGTGATCAGGTTATCATTCACTTGTTATCTTCACTTATTCATTCCTGAGTATGAAATACATGTTTGCCATAGGGTAGTCTTTGTTTGATCTTATTCGATAACAATATCATTTTGTTGCAAAATAAATTGATACCAGATTCCATAATCAAAACAAAAGTATTTTATTGAACTTATTATAGTAGTTTGTCCCTATTATGTGTTTTCTGTGTGAATATGTTATCTTTAAGTATGTTCACTTGTTATACAACATATTACTAGTTTTGCATTTATCTGCCTTGTTAACTTTTGTTATATTTGTACAGTACGATGTCGTGTCTCTTTCATCATATCATCAATATTATTGTTTCATTAAGCATCTGGGGCAAAACTATACTAGACTAGTATTAATAGAGAAGATAATGTTAACTTCAGATCTAAAAGATTTTTTCTTTATTGATACTGTTCACGTGTATGTTCTCAATTTGTTATGGTAGACAGTATTATCATATTATACTCACCATGTTTTTCCACTTACATAATTATACGGTGCATTTCTTACCATAAACGTAAAAAAAGTATTAGGGCTTATTTATGTAAATATCTCATTCTTAATAAAATTCTAATAATTGTGTAGTAATGGAAATATTACTGAATACAACAATTCCCTTATCTAGTCAATTTTTATCAAATTCGAGGCTTTACAAACTGTATGTTTCCGTAAACCCGGTCAAGACTTACCTGTATCTTTGTTGCCGATCATAAACATATTGAATGTTTAAACGTCTATAATTTTTATTTATTTTGATCATTTCTACAAAATTAATATAAATATTTAAAGGAAATATTTTACAAAACGATTTGGAAGAGTTCTCACTGTGAATATCAATTTTCTGATTTGATCACTTGCTTTAAATAAAGGTCCCACGATATTGTGTATAATAAGAATGCAAAACTGCTCCAGCAGCTGGAGTTTCACTTTTTTATATTGGAGATTCTTATACAAAACGAACTTATCCACATATTCAACTGGTTGAATAACTAGCGCAGCAATTTTTCCATTGATTAACGAATCAGACATAGTTCAAATGACGAGAATATAGTTAACTGTTATCAAAATAATATTATAAATTAGTTGTATTAAATAATGTTTAAAGCATCTTGTGTTTAATTTACAAACTATGTTTCATTTTTAGTATATCAGCCTTTCCTAGAAATTACAAATAATGATCATTAAAAGGTTTTCGTGTCCCATAACTGTGCATTTCGTTTTATTAGTTTGCAGAAAAAGTGAAAAGGATTATAATTCACTATTTTGACAGAAGTTTTATGTTCCAGTTCCTAGTTTACTGCATAAGTCAAGTTCTCGGGCGCTGGGCTTATATTTGTATAAGATAATTGCGTATTACTTTATGCTTTTCGGTGGTTTATAGAGAAGCATAAGTGAATTAAAACTGATAATTTCACTGTTTCAAACAGTAAAAATTAACAGTGATTTGTTTACTTTGAAATGACGTCATTTTTGACGAAATGACGTCATTATTTTAGTGAAAGTCATTAGTTAAACTCTTCAAAAAGAGTATATAAACCGTGAAAAAGGCATAAAATAAAAAGAAAATTTGTTGGATTCGGTAGAATATCGATTTTAATTCACTCGTAATCATAGAAATGTATATTTTCACGAGCGACGCATTTGCTATGATCATTCGTGAATTACAATCGATAATCCACCTAATCCAACAAATATCCACTATATGTATATGTGTTGCAAATAAAATGCTGCAATTGTCGTGTTGTTGATGTTTGTTCAAAATTTTTTCCATTAACATGTTTGTCTATAAAACCAATACACTGTCTTAGTATACATTTTTTCCATTTTTGCTTTGTCATTTTTATTTTTATTGCACACGGAAAATAACACATCAAAATACCTTTGATTGAGTCTTTAAAGTGGCCTTTTCACAGATTTTGGCATATTTTGAAGTTTGTCATTAAATGTTTTATATTGATAAATGTAAACATTGGATCTTAAAAGCTCCAGTAAAAAATCAAGAATAAAATTAAAACAGGAAAAACAAGTAGCCGGTACTAGGGCTCGAACCAGTGACCCCCCGGAGTCCTGGAGTTAGTCTGAAGTAAAAACGCATAAGCCCTCTCGGCTATTCCGCCGGATATACACAGTTGAAGTATTTTATACATTATATAAGCAATCTTCGTAGTTTCGTAAATTTAAACGACAACAACAGAACTCTCCAAATTATTCAATCGATTCGCGTTGCAACGCTTTATAATTTTTAGGTTTTCGAATCGTCAAACGATACATATAATGGCTATATTGGACTATGGTAAATGTTCAGTAATACTGTTACCTCACAAATATCATAACTTAAACGAACATTTGCGAATCTGAAACAACTTTTTTCAATTTTGTCAATTCACCAAACCGTGAAAAGATCCCTTTAACTGATACATTTTTACACTCTTATTTCTAGATCAATATAGCATGTATTGAAATTGTAATGAATTATTGTAAAAATGCGTTCCCGTGTCATTTTTATCTTTTGTTTTTCTTATATGACAAAACATTTGTAATGCTGAAGTTGAATAAAATATTGTGTTCTGTTATATATCTTCGAACGAAGTTCAATGTATCAATACGTAGTTTTGTGAAATAAGTGAAAACAGTTGAATTTTTGGACCGTGTTCTAGTGGTAGGATGCTTTTATTTTATGCTTTTTGGTGGTTTATAGAGAAATATCTGTAAATTAAAACTCACTGCTTCAAACAGTGAAAATAAACAGTGAAACTTATCGATAATTGTCACTGTTTACTTTGAAATGACGTCATTTTTTGACCAAATGACGTCATTATTTCAGCGAAATTCTCTAGTTAAACTCTTTAAAAAGTGTATATAAACTGTGAAAAAACATAAAATAAAAAAAATATTTGTTGGATTCGGTGGAATATCGATTTTTATTCACTCGTGATCATAGAAATGAATATTTTCACGAATGGCGCATTTTATATGAACACTCGTGAATTAAAATCGATAATCCACCGAATCCAACAAATGTCCTCTATATGTATATGTGTTGCAAATAAAATGTTTAAATTGTCGTGCTGTTGATTTTTGTTCAAGAAATTTTCAGTTTACATGTTTGTCTATAAAACCAATACACTGTCTTAGTAAGCATTTTTTTCATTAATGCTTCGTCATTTTTATTTTTATTGCACAAGGAAAATAACACATCAAAATACTTTTTGATTGAGTCTTTAACTAATACATTTGTACACTCTTATTTCTAGATCAAAATAGCATGTATTGAAATTGTAATGAATTATTGTAAAAATGCTTTGCCGTGTCATTTTTATCTTTTGTTTTTCTTATATGACAACACATTTGTAATGCTTAAGTTGAATAAAATATTGTGTTCTGTTCTGTAAATATATATAATATATACTCAATATATCTTCGAACGAAGTTCAATGATTCAATACGTAGTTTTGTGAAATGAGTGAAAACTGTTGAATTTTTGGACCGTGGTCTAGTGGTAGGATGCTTTAATTTTATGCTTTCCAGTGGTTTATAGAGAAATATCAGTAAATTAAAACTGATAATTTCACTGCTTCAAACAGTGAAAATAAACAGTGAAAATTATCGATAATTTTCACGGTTAACTTTGAAATGACGTCATTTTTTACGAAATGACGTCATTATCCCAGCGAAATTCTTTAGTTAAACTCGTTAACAATGTATGCACACGGTGAAAAAAACATAAAATAAAAAGGAAATGTATTGGATTTGGTGGAATATCGATTTATTTTACTCTTGATCATAGAAAATATATAAATTTTATACGATCATTCGTGAATTAAAATCGATAATTCACCGAATCCAACAAACATCCTCTATGTCTTGGAATCGGAAGGTCCATGGATCGAATCCCGCTTAGATGACTGAATTTGCCTGAGCAAAAAATTAATCCGAAGCTTTCATCCCCCCAATCAATGAATATAAAACGATACCTGTGATGGAAATAAGCAAATGCGTCGAATGTAAACGGACGAATTATATCCCAGGGATCTGGGCATAAATATCAAAGTCGATTGCAGATGAGTCTATTCAGATCACAAACAGACAACAATCCCATGCATTTAAACCAATGCATTTGCATTTATTGTACAAATTTATCCATGATGCACTTACACTTCTGGACAAGGTGTGTGGTTTGTTCCAAAGTGCTGCATGTGCTGATAAAGGTCTTATTTCTCATAAAATCTCGTAGCAAACTCTGATAGAAAAACATTTTATTTAATGTACGTTTAGATTGATTGCAGAGCATGATATGGTTTCAAGAGAACCGAGGGCTGTCCGTTAAGGCAGATATGTTCATACATAAATTACAGCACATAAAATACTTGTTTTACGTGTGTATCATATCTTATGTTACGCTCAGTAAATCTGTCATTGATATCACCCAATCACGATTGTAATGATCATTAACGAGATGCAAGTGTGTGTGAAAGAGACGATCGGCAACTTAGCGAAACTTGACAAGGCACATGGTCTGGTATACAATTTAATAATTTTGTGCAAAATCTTATAAATATAAACAGCAAGATTACAACTTATGAATGTTGCATTTAAAGGTAAAATGCGCAGCATTTTTAGAACTCATAAATTAGGTCGATTTAATTGGACTTCTACATAAAGCTTACGTTAATATACTTGATTATTATGTATTTTTTTAAAAGAATATTCTTATAAAAATCGGATTTTGTGATACTAGCTGTAAAAATTCTTAATACTATTATATAAGGTCTATTGAAACCCATCGTAATAAAGAAGTATGTTTAGCACATACAAATTGATAGAATACTATATTATTATATTTGCGAATACAGTTTATTTTAATAATGAATGTTTACTTATGGTGACAAATTTCGTTCTTTCGCATATCTTCTCAGCATGATGACATATCTTTCCAACTAAATTATTCTTTTAGTTTTTTCGAATATTTTCTTAAATAAAAACATATTAAGTTGTTATGTGAAAATAACAAACCTTTTGTTTAATACGTTAATTATTTAAACAGGAAAAATGCTAGTAAGTGCCCAGTTACTAGATTTGATGCTTTCTTCTTTGGATAGTCAGTGAGGTTAACATGACTAGTATATGATAACTACTGCCACCACCTGTTCTGATATCCGCATACATACACAGGACTTAACATACATTTTGTGATTAAGAAATAATCGACGTGTAACCGTTGGTTATTGCGGCAATAACCAACAGTATGGAGTTCCGATGCTTAGGAATTGATAACAAGCATCGGAACGACATACCGTTGGTTATTACCGCAATAACCAACGCTTACACGTCGATTATTTAGATGACACCACGATTTCATTAATAAGTTATCTGCGATTTAAAGATTATGAATGAAAATTATATTAACCAAACATCTTCCACTTTTCCGCGAAAACGTGACGTCGCCACAACAATGAAAATCAAATGACGTCGACTTCATTCATAAACAGTGCGCGTACAATCAAAGTGACGTCATACTTATCTCCGTTGTTATATCGGGGTAATAACCCACGGCAGTTTTCCTTCTTTGTGTATAGAAAACAAGTCACGTGCCGTGGTAGAATATTGAATAAATCACTATAAGCCACGTTATATTGGAATAATTTAATATTGAAAACAAAGATCAGATATTCATGTAATTTGGACAGATAATTTGGATATATATGGTACCTTCGAATAAATGTGATATATTGGATAGCATTATAATAGTAATATATGCAGTTTATAAAGATATGAACTAGTTACATAAAAAAAGTAATGTTATACGTAAAAACAGAGGACGTTATTCTGATAAGTAGCAGGTACGAGTTACGAAACATGATAAGTGACCTCACATAATGACCTTAAACCCATGTGTGACGTTTAAATTGAATACATGTGGTACTAACAATGATATCTAGGTTAGCGTTACATATTTTCCAGTTATAAGGTCACTAAACATAAGCGGCAAAATTTCAGTTGAAAACTAATTTAAAAAACACTCTCTAGATCTGAACATCATCATGGACAATTATACTTATCGGATGTCATGTTCTACGAATTTCAGTAGTGCCATATAGAATGTATTCCACACCTTGCCCTGTACTGTAAAAACACCGATCCATCAAAGCGTCTGTGCGACATCGGTAATATACATCGACACTCAAAATTGAACGTAAACTTGCGAATGTTGAACATTTGATTGTCGCATCAAAAAATAATTTACAAGTAAATTATCATTGAAAAATGGTTTTTAATGTCGTTGTTCCATGTCATATTGTGTTTGACGTTCATATCGTCACTAGAAAAAAACTTACGCGAACTGACAATAAGCGCTTGTCAATTGCATATATAAATTGTCATAAAATAAAGACCATAAAACCCTCAGAACATTAGATCTTGCACGGATATTAAAAAATATATTAAGAAACATGTAATTATTAAGTTGTAGTTGACGATGGCAGATATAAACGTGATGGTAGAGATGACAGAAATGCCGTATGTGATGGCCGTGCTGGTCATAAAGATGATGATGACGATGGTTATTAAGTTGAAAGAGATTAATATAATGATGAAGATTAACGATAAAAAGATGGTGATGGAGATGAAGGAGATGACAATGGTGATGAATATGATAGAGATAAGGATGGTATTTACGAAGACTGAAATTTAGATGAAATAGTAATTAAAACGAATTCGATAACAAAATTAAAAATGATGACATTGATGACAATGTTCATTTGACTGGATGGAAAAAGGCATTGAAGTCCATAGTTATACTCTTGATGCGAAATCGTTAGTGACAACAATCTTTTATCTTGCCAAAGACATAATTAACATGGTTGCATAGTTGTTTTTGTTTAAAATTACACTTCTTTCCATGTTTTATTTAATTACATTAAAATGCACATGTGTACTGGACTTTGAATTAATACATGTATTATGTTGCTGGACAGCGTATCTTTGATGATTACTATGTGATTATTTGTTGAGCTATAAGGGGACCACAATTATTTGAAAGCTTCGAATCGTTAATTATGACAATCTAGATGTTAATATGTATATAAAAAACGTATCAGTTTTGATCAGCTGACCACATTTATTTTTTTAACAAACACCAAAGAGAAATGTATTTGAAAACAACGTGTGCATGTTAACAATGTTTGAACATACGCATAGCCTTCTGCTTTTAAATGCAATTATTGATCAAAATTGTAAGTCAAATGTATGAATAATATTTCATGCATTTAATCACAAATTATGTATTTAAATTTGACGAGTTACCACTGATAAGAATGTGTTTTGTATGATAAAACGTAGTGGGTTTCTAAATAATGTAGTTTATTTAAAGAATAATGTACATTATATTGAATTTGATAGATATCTTAATTTCGTTTTAAAAGTGGAAATATGTTCGACCACTTGTACGTTATAACAAGTACCAACTACAAGCATTACATCTAACTCTCAGCATTAACGTAATGCATAAACCGTATTACAAATTATATAAACATAACCTTTAATGAACTTATTCACACTCTTGGAAACCACCGATGTAAACTCGATTGATGTGAAGTCATACATAATTTGTACGGTCGTTTTCCTTATGAATTATTTGTGCACGTCGCCGATAAGTTAAGAAACACACACACACAACTATAGCATTTAAATTGTATATGGTATTATTTTATCTTCTTCAAATTGATTTTATTACGGGAAGAATTAGATTCATTAACATCGGAATGTAAATCAAAGATATTCATGCATTAAGGCGGGACATGATCACCAGCCTATGTAAAGTAAAATAATCAACAGCTCGTACAGTCATACTTGTCGCAAGAGTCGTTTCCCTTCTTGTTTCGTACTACTCATTCTCCAAGTGACATAGTTACTAAACTGGTCACCGAATTAGTAACTTTCATTAGTTATGTACAAATATGCGTAATTTAAATGTATGTCGAAAAAACATCATACCGTTTTTGAATGTGTCCTACTAGATTAAAGAGAAAAATGTAAAACACTACAGTATATATATGCAGCTGCTAACATATTATTTCGTAATTTATTCGCATTGACCACGTTTATGTAAATCCCGATTACATCGACTATATAATTATAAACAGAGGACATCAGAGTCGCTCTGATTGTTGTAAAGGCCGTGTGAGGTCATTAAAGTGTAATTGTTCGGCGTAGTTTTTTTATCACTTTTGATCTAAATGTACTGAGATTTTGATTTGTAAAGCAGCGGGAAAATTCAATGCCAATTACTTCGAATTTTGTTTATATTATCGAATGCAAACGTACAATTGTTAATATTTAGATATGGTTTCGGGTTCGTCTGGATCTCTGCGGATGTTGACAACGTAGATTTAGTTGTATGCAATTTTCGTCAGCGTAAAATTGATTGCGTCACACAAAATTGGCACAATGATATTAGCAATGTATCTAGAGGTAACCATTATAAGAACTATAAATCTCTACTTTACACCGAACGGTATTTGCAGTTGGAAATTTCTCTAAAATATCTGAAAGCCTTTGCCCAGTTTAGGTGCTCCAATCACAAGTTAAATATTGAAGTTGGTAGGCAGTTGCATATTGCATATAATTTGAGAATGTGTAATTTTGTTTTAACGAGAGTAATGTATCTATTATTGATTGTGAACACCATGCGTCTTTTCAATGTAGTCAAAATGACGTTGTCCATAGAGAATTTCGATAGAACTGGTATATGGGTGGAAATACTGTACATTACTTTCATAATCGGACGAGCAAAACAGATAATGGCACACTACTGAAATTATGTTTGTATGTGTATCATCTTTTGAACAAAATTTAATAAACAGATATATTTTAAATGTTACATGAACACAATTGAATACATTGATATATATTTTATAATTAAGATGATGCGTTTGTCGCAACTACAGACATGTGTTATCTTTTGTGTCAAATACTGTGTATTTTGGGCTAACGGCCTTTATTTACTTAATAAACTGAGTTGAGTTGAAAAAATACCGGTAACTGATGCATACCTTTGAGGATTATAATTTACAAAGCATTTGTTTAGATCTTAATTGAAAACGGCTGTTTTGTTCAATATTGGTTATATACAGACTTAAGCAAAATGTTCGGAAATAATTAAACGACCAGTGTCATTAAAATTTGGTATAGTATACTACAACGACACTCGTCTTTGGTTGTATATATTTGTTTTGCTTGGACATTTATGCGACATGGGAACTATTCGTTCGACACCTTAAATGATTAAAATACGGTTTTTCTAAGAGACTAAACATCCAACAAAATAAAGAAGTATGAAAAAGTATGTGCTTTTAATAAACATCACAGAGATTTATATTGCTGCATATAACGATTAGCGTTTATTGATACGGTGAAAGTTCTTTGTTATAAATGTGATCATTTAGCACAAACACATGAAAAATGTAGACTTCTGCAAGAAACCCAGTAACTTGGTTGCTGTGACTTGACTTGGGTATAATTTATGTATGACAGATCGATTCCCATTTGTATGTCCACATTGATGTATTGCAATCAATACTTATATACAAATAAACCTGCATTTGAACTTATTTACCTTACCATTTTTCTGGCACTGACGTCAATTAATCTATGGTCATAGCTGGCAAACAATTGCATATTTTACGTGCGTTGAATGTAACTCGAAAATCATAACGTATTGCACATTCAGCTCTGCTGGTGAAATCTTTTCGTATGTTTCACCACAACTTTGATTCACGCTTATTTAAGATTAAACATAAGGTAGTTAAAGGTCAATTTTAACACTTTTAGAAACTTTATATATGAAAAATAATTGTTTGAGATGCGGAATAAAACTATTTGCAACAATTAAGCGTTACGCCTTATGCCATAAATCACCAGGTAAATCTTCCAATAACGCGCCTTTTTCTAAAAGTTGGACTGACTTACCTCCCTTGCTGTGACGTCAGAGCTGTACATCCTCTATTTTTAACAGCGTTATTTATGCCGAGACGATCAACTGCATTGTTATTACATCAATACTGTTATGGACTTTTCTGACAAATATGATCATTATAAAGATGAACTGCATGAAATTAGACCGTATATGTACAGTACTGGCCATATTATCGATTTACATAATCTCAACCAGACAAGACTCCTTTTCCCAAAATGGCTGGAAAAAGCCCTAAAATGTTCGTTATTAGGTTGTTCATCATATATCTAAATTATTGTATTTTTTGTAAATAAATGCAAGTGAACGAAATCGTATTATTGTAACACATAATTTAACTTATAACAATAATTCTAATCATTTGCACCCATCGATGTAATTACATCGATGCTCTAACTGTTCATCGCGCGTGTTTGGTCTAGATCGTAATCTTTTCCACTAAAATGCGTAGTGCAAATGTAAAGTTCAATAAAATTTCAGAGGACAGAAAACACACTACCTTATTTTTAGGGGGTAAAGACGCGACTTTTTTTCCGAAGCGTCATATTAATGGACGAAAATGAAAAACATAATATCCTAATTTTTGCGAAAATCCTTATGTGTACTCCTCCACGATAAAATCGTAGTCAGTTAGATCTAGTGATGATAGCAACCGGGTGTAATCCTCCTGGAAATCGTGCTTTTCACCTATTATATTATCAAAATAGTTTTTCGACACGGAAAGCTTTTCAACAAATTAATATTTAATTCATTACAAATATATTACAAATATAAATGATTTGTTGAATTCCCCAATAAGAATACACATTTGTAATCCGAAACACACTTCTGATTGTCTTCTCTTAGCGCGCCGTTTACAAATTCAAGCCTCAAATAAACATTTGGGATTGTTAGCAGATATAAACAGAATATGTCTTATTTTCCAAATTTCAATGTTGTTAGCCTTTTAGTCGCCGATGCTTAAAGGAAACCGTGCTCGCACCTAGCTGTAGGCTCCCGCACCTGGATTAGTGATAATTTCGTGTTGTTTATGCTTTTCGCAGTTTGTACACGGAGTGTCTATTCTCATCTAGAGTCCGTGGTTTGTAGCCACGACGAACCCATAATTGATTTTAAATAATTTCACCATATATGTCTACATGTCGAATTTTATATTAAAAAATTAGGCTGCGACCATTTTGATTTGTCAGCATTCGGTTTCATTTTAGACTCAATGCAGTTCTCAGATTATAATCTCTGTGATTTATTACTCTAACTTGTTAGTTTCTGACCACGCGTTCTACTGAAAATAGCCAGCGGGATTGTATTTTATGGCACAAAGAAGCACACAATGGCTTCAACCAGTGTTTTTTGATCCCTAAATGTAAGATAAGCACGTGCAACATCAAATATTATGTTGGTCAGTACAAACGTTCTACCGAAAACCGCAGACCGCGTTTTTGTTTTATTGCCCAATAATGCCCTGAACATCCAATATCCTGTGTATTGTGACACACAAACTTTAGATAAGCACGTGCCGTCTGTCAAAACAATGATTCTTATAGATTAGTAAAAATATCGAAGTAACTCACACGGTGAATTCCCGTATATGATCTCGGAAACGAGACTTGCTTAAAACGTTTTAAATAACGATATTCATTGTCAAAATAATTTCTAAAAACAAATGAAAACCATCCAACATACATCATACACAGACCAAACAAAGTATTAATAATTTTTACAATTCGAATACAAACATTGAATTGTATACGTGATTTTTTGTGCGATCGGTATACAATACAATACAAATGTATGCAATTGAATGTAATTTTTCAATAATGAACGAACTAAAAGAGTGTAACGATAACGATACAGCGTGTTTGATTTTTATTTTATTCAAAGGAATTGTCAATGGCAAATAATTCGCGAGACACTCCGGTACTTTAGTTGAAATTCATATTACGAAACTTTTAATCGAAATTTCATCAAATCTTTTAAAAGAAACATATGCCGAAATTCGTTTGATACTTTTGGAAAAATAGAAAAAGTTTGTGTTTAGAAATTTGAGCACCGTTTCTTCAATATTTACCAGAACTTAATGTGAAAAACGGAAATCGGCCATATACGGAATTATCATAGTTTTGACAGTTGACATCCGATGGTAATTCTATGAAGTATGAAGAGAAGCTGACGAAATGTAACACAATCGCGCAGAAGTAAATATATCACTATCAGCGTATTATCTGTATCTGTTTCTAAACAATTTTCGTTAATTTTAAAATTATTTAGCATTTGCTATAGTATACAATAAATATTTCTAAATATTTTTACTCGGGGTAATCGCCGCGTGTAAAGACGCGGCGTGATTCTGTGAATCGATGCCGAGGCAGAAACAGACGCGGCTGTTTTTATTTGGAGAAAACCGTTTGTGTTTGGAAACATGGCTAGCACGATTTTGGTACACCAAATCTTTTTTAGTTTTTTTGTCGTTCGGAAACTGGAATAGAATCACATTATCTTTTCCAGAACGCGAGTTACAGCGAAAGGCCGCACAGATAACCATTTTCCCTATTACTGTGAAAACAATTTCACGAAAATATCAATTCAAACAGAAAAAATAAAACCCGAATTCTGATCTATCGCTTATCTTCTAAGCGGACGCGAAAATGCTTGTTCAGCTCTGACGTCACACAACAGGGGAAAACAGGGGAGATAAGCGAATCAACGCTTTGCGAGTAACGATCTTAAAAGTCAACAAAATCATCTTTTTCATGTTAAACACAACACGCAAACGTTATTTTCCCGATAATTTAATCATATTTCAATGTGAATAGCGTTTAATATATTGACTTTGGATTTTCTTTAAAATTGACCTTTAATAAAATATTCCATGAAGACAATTTCAAGGATTAAATGTTGTTGTTAATAACACAATAAGTATTTGTTAAGCCGGATGAATCGTTCAAAATGAATGAAGCTGTATGAACAAACATGACAATGATTTATTTTTATAATGGTGTCTATGATTAAGAAAGAAAACACATTTTTCTTAAGTCAAACACTGAAAATATATACTGATATGATTGTTTAACGCTTTAAACACAGGGACAAGTAATTGGAAATTATTGTGAAAGCAGAGGTTAAAAGCCTTACAATACGATAAGAAAAAAAACATGTTTTTTTTTAAAAATTTATTTCCATTTACAATTGTTGATGTTTATATTATGAGTAAAGCGTATCCATCTAATCAGTATAAAAGTACCCCATATTCGTTGAACCATTACACGATGACCATATGCAATGTGATAATCTTCACTTTTAAAACAAATAGAAGAAACAAAAAAACGTATTACAATTTTAGCTCGAACCGAATAGGACCTCTAGTTCGATTCCCGGCCCGGCTTTATTACCTTTGTGGTGGTTGGCTATGAATTAATGTCAATTTCCATTCTCTCCACGCATCTTATTTCTGTAAGGCACTTGTATATACTGGCAAAGAAATGTTCACTCAATGCTTGTTAATCAGCACGACCAGGGAAAGTCCATAAGACGCGATGATCCATAAAATTTGTTTTACACAACATGTCGAAAAGTATATGAATTTTATCACTTGACATTTGCTGACAAACTCAAACAGAAGCGATGTCAAAAAACAGCATTTTGAACAAACATGCTATTTGAATCGGTAATTTCAAAGCCTTCGACAAAAATCCTCTGATAACCTTGCAAAATTTCACTGACAGCAATTTATCATCATCCGATGACCCCAAATATAAATCTAAATAGAAGGATTTGATAATATACTAAAAGAGCTAAACTTGCATTATTTACAGCGAGAATGTGAAATATTACAAATGGTACTCAATGTACTTAATATACACTTGTCCACACTATATAATCCAAAGGTACTCACTAAACTAAATATGCACCGGTCCTCTCTAATATAATCCAAATGTACTCACTGCACTTAACATAAAATTGTCCACACTATTATAATCCAAATATAGTCACTGAAATAAAGATGCACCTGTCCACAATGTTATAATCTAAAGGTACTCATTTAACTAAACATGCACCTGCCCTCAATGTTTTTATCTAAATGTACTCACTGAAATAAACATCCACCTGTCCTCAATGTTATAATTCAAAGGTTGTCACTGAATTAAATATGCACTTGTCCTCACTTTTATAATCCTAAGGTACTCACTGCACTAAACATGCACCTGCCCTCAATGTTATAATCTAAAGGTACTCAATGAACTAAACATGCACCTGTCCTAACTGCTATAATCCAAAGGTACTCACTGAAATATTATCCTTACCTCACTGTTATAATATTAAGGTACTCAAGGAACTAAATATGCACATGTCCTGACTTTTACAATTCAAAGGTACTCACTGAACTAAACATGCATCTGTCCTCACTATTTTTATCCTAAGGTACTCACTGCACTATACATGCACTTGTCCTTACTGTTATAATATAAAGGTGCTCACTGAACTAAACATGCACCTGTCCTCACTGTTATAATCTAAA
>NC_068368.1:24158167-24223167 GCF_020536995.1 Dreissena polymorpha | reverse complement strand
ATATTTTTTTCCATTTTTAAAGAAATAATGAAAAACATGCTACGACGCTGCATTTTTGCGAGAATGAATATGATTTAAGACGTTTTACGTCTTAATAATGACGTCATGAGCACTTGAGCTTATTATTTAAAAAAAAATGTGTTTTTGCTGTTTTTATTGCGTTTTGTGTCTCACATTTATTGCATCTTGGTATCGAATTGTCTGTTTTGTTGCATCTGATTATAAATGATTAGTTTTAAGTTCATTCCGAATAAAATGACCTCCAAACATGAACTAAAATAACAGCTTCCTGATGAACTGATATAAACAAATATATGATGCAGCACAGGCTAATCAGGGACTACACTTTCCGTCTAAATTGGAGTTTTACTAAAAAGAGACTTCATTCAATAGTGTACTAAATGATCGTTGGGCAATAAGTCAAAAGTCGAGCGCTAGAAAATGCCAAAAGTGAAGACTTTGAAACATATCTTATGGGGCCCGATGATTGCAGTAAAATCGACCTTCCAGGCGGCATTTCAGAACGCTCTTTGAGAGAATCCAGATCTTGTTAAATGTTTTAATCAAATTTATCCACGCAAAAGTAACAAAAAATCAAAATGTATTGGCAATATTAAATACATTCCAAGAATATTTGTTTATTTTTTATAAAAAATATAACGTCAAGATGAAAATTTATGTGAAGCAATATTCAGACGTTGATTTCTATTTGTGTCAAGAATAAACAAGATGTTAACCAATACAGTAAACAGTGAGCTTACCATATCGATTATTTTAATGCGTATCAGATCCATGGACACAGTGAACGGTAGATGTGTTTCTGTATGTATGGCTTATTCTTAACAGTGCGTATTACACTATTTATAACTAAAGAATATCCCTAAGGAACACATGTTGAAATAGTTCGGATATTGACCGTTACCAGTACTGGTAAAAATGTGAGGGGGCTTTTTGCGTGTGCCATTGTCTTGGCTAGAATTTTCGACGTTGGTGAAAGCTATTGTTGTCGTTGCTCAAGATCAATGGAGCACTTCGTTAGTGGGCTGAATTGCAAAGAAATTAACTTCCTTCGTATGTGGTAAAGGTTATGTTCAGCCGATGATGCAGAGGATGTACTATTTATGTGTATTGTTCTAGGGCACATCCTCCAGAGCGATTTTCTTGTAAATATGCTGTAGTGTTTTATGTAAGGCGGGAGACCAGTCGCCTATAGAATACACATATACGACTGTAGCACTCATTTGTAACTCGCTACAGCCCGTGCGACCATTGAGACATGGGAGGCGGAAAACTACAACGGCGAGGCATGGTATGGTATTACGAAAGGGGGGGTTAGAGGGTTAGGGTTAGGGTTTGGGTTAGTGTTAGGGGTCGGGTTAGGGTTTGGGTTAGCCTAAACCCAACCCTAACCCTAACCCGACCCCTAACCCTAACCCGACCCCTAACCCTTTTTGGGGGTTATCACCCCTGACCATGCCTCGCCCGTTGTAGTTTTCCGCCTCCCTTGAGACACATGTGCTTATGTGGTACATTCGCCTCAAGTTGTAAAAGAACGACACAATATTTGTCTTTAATAATGCGTTTAGAATGCCATGATATGTTTAAATTGAAAAAATGTCACTACGTTAGTATTAAACATATCAGACCATATCCACTGTTTATCAAAGTAGATGTCTTTTTTTGACGTAGGTATTAAACATAACTTCAGACACATTTCTGAAGTAAAATTCTAGACTCTGCCGATAGTTACGTCTTAATGCCAAGTGGCAAATTGCTAAAACGATGCAAGGCGTAATATACAAGACACCGATATTATACATGCACTCATGCACATGTGCATGTTCTGTGATCATAGTGTTCCCAATTTGAGATAATTGCAATTAGAACAGAGCACTCAACAATTACATTATCAGCTGAGAGCAGCGATTGCATATATATATATATATATATATATATATATATATATATATATATATATATATATATATATATATATATATATATATATATATATATATATATATATATCGGCAAGTCATTATATTAGCTTAGCCAATTGAATGTTTCAAAGAAACCATCTTCACGAGTGTTGTGATCGATTAAGTGAAATGCTTCATCTACGTTGTAACTTCTAGCCCTCTTTGATGTATGTCTCAAACTTTGCCCTGTAGCCTAACAATTATATCAAATCAACGGAAGTGTCTGTGGGACTTGCATGTTATGTCTTTGATATTGAAACTGGTTTAAACGGGATACTTGCCTCGCACACAAACAAATGGAACATTTGGAATATGAAGGATGGAGACTTACAGACAAGCTAATGTCAGAGTTTATACTATGAGGAATGGAATCCGTCATTGTTATGAACATGATTTGTTGAAGTTATTTGCACTATTAGTCCACCGATTTGCCAAATTTGCTTTTTGCATCTTTTGCTTCACTATTCATATAAAATGAACATCACACATTGACCTAGGTTATTAACATGGATAAATAAAAAATGAACGAGTGAACGTACTTGTGAGGTGTAATCCCCGCACTTGTTAGAAAAGAATATCTTCAGCATACTCAACGCAAAACCCAATTGGAACTTTAAGCAATTGTAATAGAGTTATAAGTTATAACTTAAATGTTTCTTTTGTTTCACATTTTGGCAGGTAGATTAACATACATGTAACATCTACAATGTCAACTTTAAATGATAATAAGATAATATAAATAATCTCCATTGCTTTTTAGTTGTTGCAATAATACATACGTCATATTTGAATTACTTGAATTGGCAAAATCAGAAGGCAGAGACGGCAACTCCCTGTATGAATGGGTGGTCTGCCTATACGATACTGTTAACCTGAAATCATGCTTTATAATAACACATATCAAGTCATTGTGGCTATTTTTTCTGTAAGATTCCACGTAGAAAACGGCTTGAAATCGGATCACATTATAGTACTATGGCATTGTTATTATAGGTTATTTGCTCAAATATTATTTTGCGACGATTATCATATCATAATCGGGTTCACCCGTCAATAAGTAATTTGTCTTTCCCTGATGTATTTGAACATTTGAACATAAATAAACATGACGTCAAAGAAAATATTGTATTACTTAATTGTTATACAAGGTGCTCTTTTGTTTTTGAATTCCGGATTTTCTCTTTTGAATATTTTCACGAAAGAACACGTTATTAACAATATTGGTAACGGAAAGATGTTGTTGAGAAAGGCATATGATTCAGGTAAAGTATATCTAAAAATAGATACTTTACTTACGTCTACGTGATATCGCGGTGCAAATTGATGTCAGCATTTGAGTCAAAATTATAATCCAATTTACCTGTTTTAATAAATAATACAATTCTTACAGTTTCATATTTTACCGTATTAATGTGTACATTGTATTTCTTTTTCTTCTTAAGGCGTACTTCATATCAACAAACGAGATCACCTTCTCTCTAAATGTGCAACCAATATTACAAACGTCCATTAGCAAACGTTTGACTTGCTCTGACCTCGCAAATAGAACAACACACGGCATATCCTGAATAGTTGAATTGAGAATATTGATTTCTGTAATCGATATATACTTATTCCAGACAAAATATTTATTAATATTTTGTCGTTGGTGGTTTTAAATGCGTAACATGCAAATAACAAGACACTATGTACTGTTCAACAGTATTATAATAAATTGGGTATACCGGTCAATCCTCATTTAAATTTATTTAAAAGTACTGCAATAACGTTACTGTAAGTGCCCCTTGCTGTAGCGAAGGCACCGTGCCTTGTTTGCGCATGCGCTCATTCTAGTTGTTTGCTGTTACGACGTAAAGTGCATAACCATTAATAAATGTGTTGACTTGTGAAACTAAAAAAAAATTACTGTCACACTGATTACTACAAAAATGTCTGATAACTGATTCTTTAATGATACACTGACGTCATTCACATGAAAAAAAATCTTACCACGGAATGTGATACTTGATTGAATTATATTGATTATCAAGTGAAACAACTCACGCTATATGGATACAGTCCTATTTATAGAAACCCTTGAATACTAGTTATAAAAATCTATTAAATAATTTAAATATTTATAAAAATTTAGTAAGTCATATGATAAGGACTACTTTTATATATTAATGTTTCGCCCACTTGCAAAACATGGAAAGGCCTTCAAGTTGTAAAAACCCACATGCGTGGAACATTAAGAGTACTTAGTTTTGTAGGTACGTTATAGATGGAGTTTTTACCAGCATTACAAAGCCGAAACAAATACGCAGCTTTGAAACTGTTTGCATTTGGTATTTTTACTTATATGATTTTCAGATGACAAATGTTAGACACAAAATCAATCTTCAAAACAAACGTTTTATTTAAGTTTGAGTAAACACTATATTACTCTAAAGTAATCCCGCTTGATTTATCCAGAATAAGTGCGTGATTGGAAACCATATCATCTTTATCAAAGTCGCCCATGAGATAAGAACCCTTGTAATGCACGCTATTATAAGACATTGCACTGACGCGGCCACCTTACAATAAACGTTTCAATATGTGCGTTACCATAGGGCATAGAAGTTTTGCAAATTGGGATCTGTGTGGATTGTATTGACCTTATACTATCTTTCAGGAAGTTTGCATATAACCTATCGTTATAAAATATGTACATGTATGCTTAAAAAACTGTATTGCGTTTGAGAAAATATAGATTTAGTACATAATTAATCTTTTCTTGGTGGTGTGAATCAGTTTCAATAGTATTTTTGAAGGCCACACAAAAGTTATTGTTAAACACATTCTAAATTGTGTAATTATTTTTAAATATGTCCTGCGTTTATGCTGTGCGTGAAGCTAGATAGTATGGTTGAATTCGCTCTTCTGTACGTCTTTGTCCGGTTATTATATTTCCTATAGACGAGTTAACGCGTGACGTCACACGCACCTGCAAAGTTAAGACTCCGCTCACTGGTTGGCAAAAAGAGCTGCAATTCATACAATGTATAAGCGCATATAGAGAAGGTTGACAAAATCATCGTTTTTAATAATTATCATGCACAATATTAAATATAATTTTACTAATTTTGTCTGAATAAAACATTAGCATGCACGGAAATGAATCTTTGTAACGATTATATTGTTGTTATTATTATTTGTTTTTACTAACAACGAACTCGGGTGTAGAACACAATCTAAGAGCTCGGTATGTGGTTACACAAAAATCTCTCTACTTGGCACTTCTTCGCGACCATTTTAAGTTAAAAAAATTCTCAGAAATTGAAATTCTTTCATAAAAAATTAAATTTAATGAAATAAAACAAATAAGGATGAAAACAAACAACGAATTGGTCGATTTTATGTACGCGACATAGGGTAACTCATTTGAACCTTTATATGTCTGAAAAAACTTAGTAATACCCTCTTACACATTAAATAAATTCTTTTGTTTAATATAATTGTTTTATTTAATTGTTCACACTAATTTTGACACTCTTTGTTGCAGCATTTATATCTCGGTGTTTAATTGCACCTTTGTTATCACAAACCGATTATCTCGTTATGATCGGATCCTGTCCAGACAATTACAAAGAAAACATGGTGTCATAAACCAAGGGACCTATACTTGGGTCCCTGAATTAACCAAATGTTGCAGACGAGTGTCTGGTCAGTAAACATAAGTTACGATACCTCCATGTCATCTCTTGGCATACTGAGCAATCATTAAAGCCAAATTTTAAAGCTAAACATACTGATCAGTTGCATCAATGAAATATTTTAACATTAACAAAAATAAAGACATTTGTCGGAAATGGATTAACAGGAACTAGTGTATATTAAATTAGCCAGTTTAATCTTAATAATACATTGTTTAATAACTATACATTTTAAATATTGTGCATTTTAACCGCTACGCAATTAAGATATTTACGGGTACCGGAAAAAGTAAACTCCGCTATTACGTGTAAAGATTGTACATTACTGCAGTGTATGAAACACCACCATGAACACAAGCAATCAGAATAGGGCAACAAATACTTCCGTTAAATAAATTAAATATATACATTTATCATATAATGCTATATTTTCATCAATCCGTATTACTAGTAAAGAGAGTTCAATATACATGCAAAGACAGCTCAATTTGCATAAGTAATTTGCATGGTTTTTCCGTTTGTATGCTAAAGTTTATTAATATTGTCATTCAATGTAAACGAAACAAAAATTCATTCAATATAAAAGAAAATTACCACAATATTTAAAAATAGCAATGTACATGTATTCCGCTTTTTAGGGATTTGTTTTATAATTGACTAAATGCACCTCTGACACTATCGATCGCTGATGAAAATAAACACTATCCACACCACGTATAGCTATAATAAAATTAATATATGTTTTATTAGTGTTGAAATATAATTTATTCAAGTCTTATTATCAGAATGAATACGGCTAATTTATTGTTTTGTTTTGTGGAATTGTCAGTATTAAGCCTTCCGATCACGTTTACTCTATGCTTATAACTACTTCGTATATTTATGAAGAGGAAATTTTATTTGTGAAAATACATTTATTTGGTACTAAATATGATATATTTGCACTATTTTTTTTAATAGTTTAAATGTTCATTTCGGTTTAATTATTAATTTATTGACTAAACAAAAGCCCTTTATACATGTTTTACGTTACTGTAACCAGTTATTTGCCAACCAGTCAGCGCGCATGCGCGGAAATTCCCGAATGTAAACAATAACAATTTACTCGTCTATAGACAAAGGATTTGTGTCGTCATTTGGCGCATCCACATACGCTCATAAAAGGCAGATTTAAGTTTTAATATGATCGCGGTCAACAAGGCACATTTCTTGAAAAGTTTACCATTAAATCAAAGTATTAAAAAACAGGAAGACAATTTATTGCTTAAAACATAACCTTCACAGCAGATTACAATGTGTGGCTAGTCTTTCGTCAATAAATATAAGCACATATTCGTGCAGATTGCTATGTTTCCTTAATTCTATTTGTAGGCAATCTCTAATATCCTTGATTCATCGTTGCGTAGCAAATGAACACCCACTTGTCCACCGTTTTACTACTATGGAGATTATTAAGTAACATCAAAAAGCCCACAGCAGCGCATGAACACAATTTAAGTTACAGATCAGTTTAGTGAGTTTATTGAAAGCGGTATGACCATGTCTTATGATTTATCAATACTAAAAAACAAAGTTGACCGTGGTGAGGAAAATATAAAGCAACGTTTTCATGAGGTATAAAAATAAACGAAATAAAAAGTGGTCCTTATATATTGTCATATGTGAAACAAATCCTTGCAAACAATATAAAATATTTATACATCCTTTACGCATAAGAAATTTTTAAATACGTATATGTTCATTTTTTAGCAATTGAACCACGCATTATGTAATGTTTGTCAAACTATAAACATGCCTATTTAAAGTTGAATAATTCACACACCAGGTAACATTATCGTCAATGTTTAGGCACTTCTAAAATATAGTACATTCAAGCAAACACTCGACTTATTATTTTGATTACCAGCCATTGAATTAGTAATTGTCGCTATATATGTGGGAGTTGTATGTGACTTCTTGATTTAACATTGTCGGTCTGAAAAATATGCAGCGGTTGCAGCCATTTTTTTTACATTTGCCGAACGACTCCGCAGCTTCCTTTGTTGGAGACATCTTTCGTGACGTAGGGTCCCGATTCAAATATTTTGTCCTACAATTGCATTGAAGGGTTAATCGCCGGTTTTTATTTCGTCAAAATTAGAAAGGTTTTCAACACTAAGTGGAATTTTCTTTTGATTATCAACAGGAGACTGGTCTTTTAAACTGTCAACAGACGAATCTCTCCTAAATGCACTTTGGATAAGCTGTTTCCTTAGTAACAAGCGTGAAGAAGCAATTGGTGACGTAACACACATTATATCGGTTGGAGACAAAATGGAACCACGCGATAAGACGTCGCTCCCGCGACTCTTTGGTGTAGCAGGGGACTTTGGCTTGTCCAAGACTCGACCATTCTTACCCAGTCCCTTCATGTTAAACAGCAGAGAGAAGGGTCATTGGATGCTCACACAGTGATATCACGGTTAAGGGCACGTGTGCTTGTATTCAAGCTATCCACATTGTGCTTGTAGCTTTAAGTGCGCTCAAAGTCTCCATAAGCATGCATTGTACCGCGAATTCGTCTGCCTTGGGCCCGACAGTCTTGAAAATAGAAGTATTCACTGGCGTATTCATCAGCGTCAATTTAGTCATCACCACCGCGGCTAAGTTTCCGTTACAAATGAGTTCTCTTGCGCGGAGAGTCCGTAAATCTCTTAGATTTTTCCTCAGACATTGTTTATCACACAGCCGTAATTGGTTCTGAAAATATAAATTGGAGCCTTTGTAATGATAGCAAGTCACTTGTGTATTTTAGTGAACAATGCTTCACGATAGTTTACTGTTATTGACGTATAAATAATGAGAAAGCTCTGTGCGCCGTAACTTTCCATTAAATTTAGCAGACACAGAAAATGTGGTTAGGAAATGTATCGTCCAAAATAGTTGTTTGATTTTATGTGAAAGGTGTATGATTTTCAATATTGTTGTCATTTGTTTTCGATTACAAAACGTCAAAACGTCAAAACGTATTTAAAGATGTATGGTACGCATATTGGTTTGTATGGAGGTCATAGCATGGCGCTTGAATAACAATACCACTTTGCATATTCCCAGTGCACACGTGATTAAACAAGGAAGCAATTAAGCAAAGGTAGTACAATACATGGGAACTTAAGTTATGTTCTAAAATGTGTTTAAGTTTAAGTCGCTGATTATGTTACCTAATAACGAACCTCTTGGCGATTAACAATTTAAGTGAGTTCGATTATTTCCAAACACAATACTATCCACTGTTAAGCCTGATCACGACGGTTACTATGTAAGATATACTTATTTGTTATGTCCATGTGATTAGTTAACTCATAGAAAAAAGGGTTACCATGGTAATGTATTGGCATTACGGGATTATCATGTAAGACTTCCATGATGATTTGTTTTATAATATTTGTCGATATATGTGTTAGCACTACTTATCTTATGATTATGTGTATTCTATTGATCGTGTTGATGTTAAATAATTATTCCAGTTAAACATTTGTTTCCGGTCAGATCCTTATCCGATGTTATTTTTTTGTAATAAGAAACTCAATAAAGTCCGCAGAATAATTGTACCAATAGTATCAATGAAACATTGCATGTGTATACAATATGCATGGCAATCGTCTATTATCAGGATTGAATAACCTTATATAACCTAATTATACGTAAGTCACCTAATATATTAACACTTTGCAGGCAATAGTTTTTACTAGTCATAGAATTTAATGAAATCATAGATACTTTATTTGTGCCTAGAAACACTTTCATGGTTGAGCCGGACTGTAATTATATAAATTACACCATATTCAAATGAAATGATCAGTCAAAACGGGAACAGTTAATATATACTACTGTTACTTAAACGATGTATGAAAACTATGTTTTTGGTTTTAGTCTGACATCAACCATTCCATGTTTGACTGCCTATATACCGTTAACAATAATGCTGAAAAACAAACAAACGGTTGATTGAATATAAAAAAATAGTTTTATAATTATTTATAATTCGATGCTTAGTAGTCATTTCACTTAATGTTTCTAAATATAGTTTGATTAAAACAACTAAAGAGTTTATAATATTAATAAATTAATCAACATTGACCAAAATAAATAACAAGCGTATGGTCGCATAGAAGTGATTGACGATAACGATCTAGTGAGAAAAAACTGTTCAAATAAGATACACTACTTTTCACGAATATAATACTGTTCTTTATTATTATTTTTTTGCATTTTAACTATTTTTATAGTTTGTGACATTATAATGCATAATATTGATAAAATAAACATGTATTTTTACTTCATTGTTATCAAATATATAACAGACGTGAATGCATCTTTTTATTTATACAATCAAAGTTGATCTTAACCCGTTTATATTATTGATACTTAAAAGATTGTGCCTGAGGTCTTCCGCAATACCTGAAAAGCGTGATTTGTTTTTATTTTTTTAAATCGCCTGCTAATGTAAATCATAACATAGTTGATTGTTCAAAGTAACTTGCTTTTGCGATTTTCATTCGGATTATACATAACAATTCAAAATATTGCACGTCTATATTCGTTATAACTCAGCACGTTTAATGTAAAACTAAAATATTGATGTCATGTTTGGGTATTTTCAGTCAAGTGTTAGGTTAAACAGTTATACATCTTACAGACAAATATCGTAAACAATATCAAGATACGTTTCGGCAAGCTCCGTTGGAAAAGCACTGGACTAAATATCTTTGGATATTGTGATTAGATTCCTTAAAAGTCCACATACATTATTTGAGTATTTGTATTTACAATAAATCTTACGGCAATTTAGCCATAACCTTTTAATTAAAAAGTTCAGTTGTCAGTTAATACCGTAAGCGTGTACACTAAATAATGGTAAACCAGCTGAAACTAGGAAAGAGTGAATAGGTAAATCCTGATGTGACACTTGATGCCCATTCAGTATTGTTGGGTATATTTGATTCAGTTTTTTCGGATTGGCGGAAAACTGTGCATGTATAAACTTAATAAAATCCTCAAAACATCCCTTTGTTAAGTTCAGACTCAAGGGTAAACACTTCGTTGTTTTTGTTACAGCCGGATACGGATGGTTCCATCAGCTGGATATCATTTGTGAAGGATAAATGCCAATATAAAAATTCTTGTGATAATCGAAGGTAAATTTCAAAATTGACCGTCACATATGGTTAATATGTTTCTTTTTTGAAACGTTTTTTTAATGATTCCAAACAGCATTTTTAAAGATAACACTGTCAAACAGGAATCTTGCTTATTTTGTGACGCGACTCTTACGTACAACAATTTTCTTAATGGAACATTCGGTACACAAATGGATTAGTAGCTTGCAACATTTAACTTCGATAATAAATAACAACCATAATCCTCTTTGCAATTTAGTGATTTGTGAACACACTATTGCTTTCTTGGGTGTGTTTAACCCGACTTTAGTAAAACATATCCGGTCTGAAGCTTCTAATGAATCCTTTGAGTGGGAAACTTTAGAAACGAACTGATTTAATCGTATGTGTTAAACCACATAGTATATAATACAGGAAACGATTTATTAATAGAAGTTGTTTCAAAGAAGCAATACTATTCAACGACATTCGAAGTTAATATCTTTCGACAATAAGACTTTGCGATTGGTTTAGCTTTATTTAAATGGCGTTGAAGATCTAAATGATTGGTTAGTCGAGCAGATCGACACCCATTACATTTAAACAATCTCTTGCAGCATTTTCAGTCTTAGAATTTATACTTCTATATTAATGTAAATGGTCATCGAACTTAATTATAACATATTGAATCTTGCCCGTTTTCGTCTAAATATAGAACGACCATATTACAGTGATAGTTATTAGAAGCCATAATATTAACATCGCAATTAACATATGAAATTATATAAACTGATCCATCTATAAGACGCCTATGGTGATGATAGCCTTGCCTCGTATGTCACTGGCGCCACATATCCATCTTTATATATGAAATGCTGCAGAATTGTCACCTTATTAAATGACTCCCAGAGTGATCGAAATTATTTTTCATCACCATACCATTAGCCTTCTGAAACACATCACAAAAGTTCATTAGCGTAGTCATATCAGGCTCGGACTCGTCATTTTACCATGTTAATTTTAAATAACTTAACGCCTATTTGTATGCGATTGTTCGTATCGTTCAATACACGATGTGATGTTGCTTGTGTGAACCTATTTATGTTCTTTTTGCTTTTATATCTCAACATATTAACGCAGTTGTGTTGTTCACATCCAAACTTTCACCTAGTTACCAATTGTTAATACAATACAGGACATAACATATCATCGACATACATTCTCTCACGTTCGTTAGCAACCGCTTTGATCACAAAGTTCCAATCTGTGATTATTGCGATATTTTGCAATTGAATTTTTGTTCTTAGACAGCTGAGAGAAGCTTTTGGAGATATATTGTTATATACGTTATGGTGGACCGTCCACTGAATTGCAACCCCCATGTGCCGAAAAGACTTTATATAAGTAAGAACTGAATACAGTTTGTAAGCAAGTCGTTTGATTTACTTAGCTAGTTAAACGTCTCATAGGCAAGATTGTTATGAGTGTTATTATTGATTGAGTGAAAGGTTTTATTTACATCGTAACGCATAGCACTATTTGATGTGTGCCTCCCAACTTTGCCCTGTAGAAAGTCATTTAAATCGAATCGCCGGAAATGTCAGCGGGACTTGCGTGTGATGTCTTTGATATTGACAAATGATTTAAACTGTATATTCCCCACACACTTATTTATGCAAACGTTTTTAGTATGAAGCATGGAACCTGTCATTAGTTATGTTTAAACAATATTTGTCAAAGTTATTTTCTCTTTTTTCCACCAATATGTTTAATTTGATATTTCCATATTACGCTGTACATGCCATATCACACACCACATTTATTTTTGTAATTTCAAATAGACACAAATAAAACTTTAGATTAAACGTACTCGTTGGCTGTAAACACAGCAATTGTGCGAAAATAACATTAACAGTACACTCAACTAAAGGTCAAACTTGAACTGTCTGTTTGTGTTCTTTATTTATTTCAATTACGCTAAGACATAATTAAAAGGTTTGTTTTTCCTACTCTTTAAATAGTCCTGCGGGTAAGTTGACATTTATTACAAGACCCGGCATTTAGATGTAAAGAAAATGTTAAGGTGTAATTTGTTCGGGGACATGGAGCATCCAAATGATGCAGGACTGGTTTTAGAAATTGAAAATAGCGTCGAAGATGGCCGCAATTTCCGGTCGTATTGAGTTGAACATATAGACATGCATTATTTTATGGATTAAAATGTCATTTTGATAGTGTTATACATATTAAATATGAATAAAAGCGTTAAAATTTTTAAACTGTTATATTAAAGAAATGATGAAGAAGGCGTAAATAATGGCTGCCATAATGCAGATCAATATTCAAAAACAGATACTTAATCAAAGAACATATCCAAAAGTTTACATCAAAATAATTAAATTAATAAGTTCAAATAATACAATTTAGTGACAATTATGTGTTTAATGAGTGTCCGATAAAACTTTTTTCAATAACACATATGCAGAGTATAACAAAATATGCCCATATTGACCTAATCCTGACCATTAGAGAAAAGTTATTATATTATCTTTGTTTACAGAAACAGCAACTTCGTAAAAGCCATGCCTTGTGGAATGATAATGCAACGGTGTAATTTTATTTAGCACATTATATATCAATAGATATATCGTATACGCATAATTCAACCTTTGTTCACAAATGATATGATCACGTCACCTTACTTACACATGTGTGTAACAGTTGAGCTCATGGTCTGAGTTGTATAGCAAGGAGTGTTGCTCTAATGTGAATAACAGTTTTGTTGACATTTGTTGTCTTACCAACAAGTACATAACACAATGCGATATATGCAGCCATCGTTCCGTTTTTATTTTTAAAGAAGTTAACCTAAGTAATTGTCTGCTTAATGTTACATAATATTTTTTCAACCTGAATATTTTAATACGCACAAATGTGCATGGTAGTTGCGCTGGATTACATAAAACCGTAGTATTAATCATTGGTTATCGCTTGTACACACATGTATCTTTTACGTGCATTGGGTGGAAATTCGATGTTACTCTAATGGGTATAAGGGTGCTTGACGCCCGTCCTTTCGCAAACCGTATTCACATATTTTTCATATTTTCATATATACGCTTGTAAATGAGTCAGTTTCCCTTTTTCTGATGGCACAGCCTTACTTGATTAGCCTACCCTGTCTGTCAAAAAGGATTGTATTGGATTATACATGTTCTTTGTATCAGCATGCTGAGGCAAATCTGGTTGATTCATGTTTAAATCTGGTTGATTCATGTTTAACTTCATACTAGCCGTCATATCACCTAACATTCTGATAGAGTTGCCTGTGTTCAGCATCTTATATAATGTACCCTTACCAATACCAACCTATCAAGCAACAGTTTCGCATGAAGAGAGAAGACAACATGTCGGTCGCGATATGTATATGCATTGGGCAGTTTCGCAAATGTCTATAACCGTTCTATCCCTCACTGGAGTTTCCATGGTGCCAAATAATTAAAGGGCAGTATAGAAATGCAACAACTAAACAAGCATGTATGTTTTAAAAGCTACCAAACAAATAACTGTGTTTTCTGCATCTTTGCATTTAACATTTGCTTAAGCATGATAATGTCAGCGTCTTCGTGGGTTGCCTATATGTGAGCTCGATTGAAATGACACCTGTATATATGTCAATGGGCGTATCATGATTACATGTAACGACCGACTTGTGTTTTAGTGCACAAGATGTGAATTTCTTCATCCATGCAAACAGCTTTGCAAATCACAGTGATTAACTGATGTTTGTTCTTAGTTACAACTAATATAATATTATTTGGGGTTAATGACATGTCAACTGTTAGTTTGCACACTATATAATTATACATTGGGTTATCTTCCTGACCTCGCCACACGTCTGGTGCTGGACTCCATGTATCGGTCAACATTAAGAAGACATGCCATTCTTCAGTTTGTGTCTTATATAAGGCTTATATTTGTAAACGTCTTCATGTATCTTCACGTCTATGGGCCAGTGAATGACAGTAGATCCATCTATTACTGATCATTTGATCTCGCGTTCAATGTGCCGCCAAGTAACCTCTACTTATAGTTGATTCGTTATCTGCGATGCGGTATTTCATAGCGGTAGGTAATGGGGCAAATTGATATCTTATTATATGGTTAATGTCAATTTCTGTAGAACAAGCTATATACTACCGGTAGCTATATCCTAAACATATGCACGTATCCTCCTTCTTTGTGTTGTTCATCAGTTTCCACTTAAACAGTACTGCTACTTTGTCTTCGACCTTTTCCATCCTGCTGCAAAGATGCAGGCTCAAACGTCATACCTTGAAAGTTTCAGGTTTAACTGGTGAACGCATAATCCCCTTCCTACCATGACCATATCTGAAAACACTTGTTTGTATGAACACGTCAGTCCATATGGCATTCCATACATCCAAAACACGTTGTACGACATGCGTACCCTTTTTACCTTGAAAGTTTCAGGTTTAACTGGTGAACGCATAATCCCCTTCTTACCATGACCATATCTGAAAACACTTGTTTGTATGAACACGTCAGTCCATATGGCATTCCATACACCCAAAACACGTTGTACGACATGCGTACCCTTTAAAAACTTGTCTTGTACACGGCCAGGAAGTCGCTCATTGGACCTTAGATAATAGAGGCTGTCTCACGCTTAACTTGAGTGTGCAGAAACAACGAAGAACTTTAACATGAGTTAAACTTATGCCAAGGGCAGCAATCACCTTCTCTTTCTGCTCGAACAAACATCATTATAACAATACTGCCTTATTGCAACAATCCACCCACAATAAAGACGCACGACTTACAGAGGATATGTTGTTAAGATAAATGTATAGATAAGTAAATTTCTGAAAATTATGACAGTATATACCTTGCGCGCGCTATTATCCCTCTGTCACAATTCTAAATGCGCATGCATTCTTTGGATAATTCTTCCCATTTAGTAGAATGGAGACTCCAGCAAATGATGACACAAGCAGTTGTTCCATCCCACTATTTTCCATAAGCGTTCCCCCTGATCCCATAAACCTCATCAGGAAATGCATACCACGCGACAGAGTATTGCATCCTATAACTGCTCTAAGTATGCCCAGATAATATTGACTGCAACGCTTAATATATATCAATTGTAAACACACTGGAGTTCTGACCATTGCTGGTTGAGCTTAAGAAACACACACCAACGTTTTTTCGACTGACACAATTTTTGACTGGAACATTAATGTTGAAAGTAACAATGAGGGTAGTAAATTATGTACTTTTCGCTTATGAAAGAGAAGACTCCAGTGTTAACTGTTATTTTCTATATAAGAAACAAAACTAAGAATTATAATTTAATTGTGTGGTTCAAGCTCACCGAATGTAAATCTAATTATCATGTAAAGCGTTTTTGCTTAACGAATATGTGTACATGATGTTCGCACCTAGTGTAAACTTTATTAAAGTGTACATGTGTATATTAAATATGATTTCTTATTGTCATTGTCTTTTTTATTTCGTGAATAGGTAAAAATACATTTAGGTGATTTTTTTTCATAACATTATACTCGGCCATTCAGAAAGTCATTATTTTTCAGTTTGCATTTCGATTCTATGGAGTGGAATGTAATTGTAAATGCATTTATTTACGTAAGCGAATATATTCGCAGCCATTTTGCGATTAATATGGAATTTTATTTCAATATACATACTCGAAAAACATTAACTATCATAACGTAATTTCTTTTTTGGCTAAAAAACGTCCAGAATAATTAATAAAAAATAATAATTATATCACAACATAGGCAAAAATACTAAAATGCGATCCTTCTTGGACGCTATCTTGGGATTCTCCATCCCGCATTAATACCAGCCCGGCATAATTTGGATTCTAAATCAGAAACATGTCCCCAAACAAAAACACGTTAACCTATACTATACACCTTAAGTCCGGGTATATGTCATATTCAGCCGGACTAAAAGTTTTCCGGTGTTTCACATCTGAGATGCCAACTTTAGCTGTTTATAAGAATTAATAAATAATCACAGTTTATTTCCAGTAGTCGCAATGATACTGTCATAAAAGTTATGGGACCACATGCTATGATAAGGGTTTAATAGCAGCTGATGATTTAGTGTTTTTTCACTGCAAGAAGTGGACAAATTAACAGACATAGCCGGCTAAAACTTGTATGAATCGGCGGTGTGAATAGACGTTACTGTCAAACTGATTCCATGCTTATTACTTAGATTCGTCATGTCTGTGTACATACCATGTGGCTATTGTTTTTGTAGTGTTCCGCGTCGATAATGCTTTGAATATGGCGACGAAGTATGAAATAAAACAGTATGCCCTCAGTTACAGATGTATTGCTTAACAAACTATTTTATAAAAAAAACTGTTTTGAGTGGTTCTTTATTTTAATTACTCTTTATTTCCAGTTTTTTGTATTTACATGAAAGACCGCGCCATTATCAATATTGGTAACAGAAAAATGCAAATGAGGAATGCATCTGATTCTGTTCAGAACTTCTAATAACGAATCCTTTACTAATGTCCGCGTGATATTTCGTTGGAAATTCGTGTCATTATTTAGGGTATCATTATAATACAATTTAACCGTTTTCATTCATAATAAAAGGCTTACAATTGCATATCTGACCGTATTAAGTTAACACATTTATTTCTTAATATTATTGGGGCGTTCTTCTTATCAGTCCAACGCGATCAATTTCTCTGTAAATCTGCCCGTCCATTATTACAAAAGTTCATTTACAAAAGTGTATCTGTCTATGTCTGTGATTTCGCAAAAAGAACACCAAACACCATGTGCAGAACAATTACATTCATAATTGATTCATTTTCTTCAATTTACTCATCAAATTACCTAACTTACTTATTTAACACAAAACATGTATTTATATTCATGTATCGATGTTTTGTTTCTAAATACATTCCTTACCATGAAGAAAATACTAAGTGCCTTCAAACATCGTCTTAATTAATTGGCATGAACCATAAATTAAGGTAAATATCCTTATTTAAATAATAAAACATATCTCAAGCAAATAAATATATTTACTTACTTACTTAAAGTGCGCCTTGTTTTAAGGCGAAGACCTTGAGCCTTGATTGCGCAAGCTCGCATTCTAGTTTTGGAATATAACGACTGATACAACTAAGATATTTGTTATTGGCCTTGTGAAACTAGAATACTAAATACCTTTCAGACTGATCTGTACAAGATGTCTTAAAATTGAGTGGACATTAGGATTCTCTTACTAAATGTATATGTACCACCTCAACACTGAATGTGATATGCGCATCAATTTCATTAAATATCAAGTGAAAAAAGCTGTATGCACACATACGCATTCATAGCAATACTTGATATAAATGTCGTAAAGGCTGTATAATTATATTTGTTTATAAAATATAAGTTATAAATTCGGTAATTACGTTCATTTATTATTGTTTCGCGCACTGTTAAAGCAGCAAAGTTGCCTTCAAATGTTCAAAACCTTTATGCATGTGTAAATGTGACACTCATTACGTACTGTGTATACTCGTAAGTAAATTTATATGATTTAGATTTTTTAAGTTAACGATATTTCTAAAGTTTAGTCCGCTCCACGAAGCCGAAACAGATAAGTCGCATTGAAGCCGTCGGTCTTTCATACGTCTACCTAATGACTTTCAGATGACAGTTAGCTGATACACACAATAAAAGCATTTAAATGGTTTATAAAAATTTGTGTTAATACTGAATCACTCTAAACTTATCCCACTGGGTTTATCCTGGAAATAGCACGTGATTCGAAACCAATCCCTGCTTTAACTCCATTAAGAAGTCATAATGAAAACCCTTGATATGTACATTGTAATGCGATTGCACTTCAATAACATGGCGACATTGAATGTTTAAGCATTTGCATGACCTTAAGGTATCTACAATTGGCAAAATGAGATCGTTGTTGATCGTACTGAGCTTAAAATTGCTTTGAGAAAGTTTTCAATTAATCTGTAGTTATAGTAGATGTTCATACATGCTTTTAAACACATGTGATGCAGGAGAGTAATCATTCCATTACCATAATATTTCAATGTTTGGGTAAGGTAAACTATTTTCAATTGTCATTTGAACGCCACTTCATTGTTATGTAATATGTTTACGTTTAGAGAATATCCAGAATAAATTTAAATTTAGTCTGAAGCAAGATGGAAATATTTAAGTTGTTTTTATTCAATGTCTTTGTCGGATAATGATATTTCCTATAAGTATTCCGCAGGTATCCGAAATAGCTACGAAATGGCAGATTTATGTTTTGACATGATCGCGATCAAAATATTCCATTTCCGAAGAAGTAACAATATAAATAAAAGTATACATTTACAACAGGCAGACAATGTATTGCTTTAAAATAGCATTCGCAGCAGATAACGATGAGTTGCTAGTCTTTCGTCAATACATTTCAGACATTATAAATGACGATCTACGTTAATTTTAATCTGCTATGTGCTGGTTATCTCTTTGATATTGGATTCACCGTTACCTGGAAAATAAACAGCAACGGGAATTTGAACAAATTCAATACCACTCATAATTATATGTGATTATTTATGTTTTACATTTTCAGCTTGAAATAATTAAAATATTATACAATAATTCACGTGTCCACCATTTTTACTTTAAAATTATGTAGTAACAAAATAAAAAATAAAAATACAACATCAATAAATACAACATCGCATTTACAAGATTTAAGATCAGTATAACCAATTAATTGAATGTAAAGTGGTCATTTCTTAACAGATATAATTGATAAATTCTCAAGGAAAAACATGTTGTAATTTTAATGAAAATTAAAAGCAATGTTCGAATGAGGTTCAACATAAACGAACAAAATGGTCCCTATATATTATTATAAATGAAACAACTTTGATTACCAGTAATGTCATTGATTTAATTTTTGTCGCTATATTGGTGGGAGTTGTATAGGACTTCTTGACTAGACTTTGTCCGTCTGAGCAATATTTAGCGTTTGCAACCAATTTTCGAATTTTCTTAACGACTCCGCAGCTTCAATTGTTTGAGACATCTTTCGGGAACGAACACTCCCAATTCGAACCGTTTGTCCTACTTTTGTATGTATGGATTCGTCGCCGGTTTTTTTTTCGTCAAACTTAGAAAGGTTTTCAACACTCAGCGGAATTTTCTTTTGATTATCAACAGGGGAAAGGTCTTTTAAACTGTCAACCGACGAATCTCTGCTTAATGCACTTTGGATAAGCTGTTTCCTTAGTAACAAGCGTGGAGAAGCAATTGGCGACGTAACACATATTTTATCGGGTAAAGAAAGAAGGGAATCACGCGACGAGACGACGCTCCTTTGGCTCTTTTGTGTAGAAGGGGGTGTTGGCGTGTCCGACACTTGACCATTCTCACGCAGTCCCTTCCTAATAAAGAGCGGAGAAGGTCCTTGGAGGATTACACAGTGCATATCACGGTTAAGGGCACGTGTGCTTGTATCCACATTGTGCTCGTAGCTGTCAGTGTGCTCCAACTCTCCATTAGCGAAATGCGGGCATGCATTGTAATGCGAATTCGTCTGCCTTGGACTCGACAGTCTTGAAAATAGAAGTATTCACTGGCGTATTCATCAGCGTCAATTAAGTCATCACCACTGCGGCAAAGTTTCCGTGTCACTTGCAAATGAGTTCTCTTGCGCGGAGAGTCTGTTAATCTCTTAAATTTTTCCTCAGGCATTGTATATCACACAGCCGTAATTGGTTCTGAAAATATAAATAGGAGCCTTTGCATTGATAGCGAGTCTCTTGTGTATTTTAGTGAACAATTCTTTACGATATTACTGTTATTGACGTATAAATAATAAGAAAGCTCCGTGCGCCGTAACTTTCCAGTAAATTTAGCAGACGCAGAAAATTTGGTTAGGAAATGCATCGTCCCAAATACTTGTTTGATTTTATGTGGAAGGTGTATGATTTTTAATATTATTTTCATTTGATTTAGATTACAAAACGTCAAAATGTATATAAGCATGTATGGTACGCATGTTGGTTTACGTAAACATCTACGTTTGTTGTACGGAGGTCATAGCATGGCGCTTAAAAACAATACCACTATGCAAATTCACATTGTATACGTTAATTAACAAGGAAGTTTTTAAGCAAAGGCAGTTGAATATATGCGAACTTAAGTTATATTCTAAATTTTGTTTCAGTTTAAGTCGCTGAGTGTGTTCCTTTATAACGATTCTCTTGGCGATTAAAAATTTAAGTGAGGTCGAATATTTCCAAACAGAATATTATTCAATGGTTAGCCTGATCACGGCGGTAGCTATGCAAGGCATACTGACTGTCCATGTGATAAGTTCAATAATAGTAACAAGTGTTACCAAGGTAATGTATTGGCATAACGTGGTTATCAAAAAAAGTATTCCATGATGATTTTATTTATATCCTTTGTCGATGCAGAATTGTTATCTTATTTAATGACTTTCATAGTGTTCGACATAATTATTATACTTATTCGTCACCATAAGCCTTCTGCCACACATCACACAAGTCTATTAGCGAACGGATACCAGGCTTGAAGTACCATTTGTGAACTCGTCGTTTTACAATGTTTATTTTAAATAAAGTAACGCAGATTTTAATCCGATGGTTCGTATCGTTCATTACACGATGTGATGTGTCCTGTGTGAACCTATATATGTTATTTTGTATATATATCTCAACATATTTATGCATTTGTTCACAGGTAAAATTTAAGACCACCGTTATTCGTACAAAATAGTTCATACAAATCAGTTTACTTGCAGCTGCAATCTTTTTGACAGTAAGAAGCAGAGGTATTATTTTGTACTTGCAGATTTAAATTATTGTAGGCATAGCGGACAATTGGAAAGGGTAGTTGTAATAAAAAACTCCAGTGCCAGAAAATTCTTAAAGTGATAAATTCGAAACTTTTTTGTGTGGACCGCACGTTTGCAATTTAACAGACCTTCCATGAGGCATTTGGAAACACCCCTTAAAGAGATCCGGCTCTAGATAATGTTTAATGATATTTAATGATGCAGATGCTTTTGAACTTGCATTCTGCATATGAATAATACACATCCGTATCATAAGAAAATAATGATGCTGAAGTAATTGTTAAAAATATATTCAACTAATGTGGTTATTTTATTTTAAATTTAACAATCAGATGATAATCTTAAATAATATATTAAGATTGTTGATGTTTATTTCCGTCAATAAAACAGCAGACGGTACACCATTGTAGCAAGCAGTGGCCTTGTCATATATCTTGGATTTGTGGGAATGATATTATTATTATTTGGTTCAAGATAAGATGATTTATTCACGAAGTCGCCTCAACATTTGCGTTTGCGGACATATATTACATAAGTATACTGGCACAGCAGCTGTGTTTTTGTTTCAATGTTTCTTTTCTTAACAGTATTTATAATTTATTTCTAGAATGCCAATGCAATAGTTTGGATATTTACCGAGACCAGACATGTGAGGGGGATGCATGAGAAGGCTATTGACTTTATTGACCTTTTGGTGTGGGTGAAATATATTTGTTTAGTTTTACATGAATTATAAAACTCTTTTAAGTGGGCTAAATTGCAGTACCTTTTAAATGAACTGCTGTCTTATGAGGGGGATGTCACGTTTAGCCGATGATGTGCAGGATGACAATATAGGATAATGAAAATACCGAAACATCATCAACAGGAACATTCATGTACATATCATTTAGTGTTCTATGTGAGTGTGATCAATTTCAAGAAGAATTCATACAATGCAACTGTAGCACTCAGTTGTTACTAGGTAAAACCCGTGGGACCAGTGAGAACCATGAAATTCCCTAGCACATTCACATCAAGTTGGTAAAAACGACACAATATATGCTGTAATATTAAGTTCATGATGCCAATATATATTTACAAAAATTAAGATCACAACTTAATTATTTAATATTTAGTAACCTATACATTGTCACTGTTATTTAAATGGCATTTTCTCAATTGATACATACGAACAATTTACTTCCAGAAATCTTGCAGTGGATTTCTATTTAACAGTCGTTAGTTTTTAAGTTATGCCTAGTTACCGATTTCTAATATAATACAGGATATAACATACCTTCGACATACATTCTCTCACGTTCGTTAGCAACCGCTGTGATCACAGAGTTCCAATCTGTGATTATTGCTATGTTTTGCAATGTAACTTTGTTGTTAGACAGCTGAGAGGAGCTATTGCATATATATTGTTATATACCTTATGGTCGACCGTCCACTGAATGGCAACCCCCATGTGCCGTAAAGACCTAAAGAAGTAAGAATTAAATACAGTTTTTCAGCTAGTCATTTGATTTACTTAGCTTTCAACGTCTCAAAGGCAAGATTTTTATGAGTGTTCTTATTGGCTTTATTTCCATTGTAACGCATAGCAGTATTTGATGTGTGCCTCCCAACTTTGCCATGTAGAAAGTCATTTAAATCGAATCGCCGGAAAGTCAGCGGGACTTGCGTTTCATGTCTTTGATATTGACAAATGGTTTTAACGGTCTATTCCCCACACACTAATTTATGCAAAAGTTTTTAGTATGAAGCATGGAACCTGTCATTAGTTATGTTTAAACAATATTTGTCAAAGTTATTTTCTCTTTTTTTTCCACCAATATGTTTAATTTGATATTTCCATATTACCATTCACATGCCATAGAACATACCACATTTTTCTTTGTCATTTCAAATGGACAAACATAAAACGTATGAGTAAACGTACTCGTTGGATGAAAACACAGCAATCGTTAGAAAATATTATTAACACTATACTCAACTTAAAGTCAAAATTAAATTGTCTGTGTCCTTTATTTATTTCAATTAGGCTAAGACATAATATAAAGTTTTGTTTTTCCTACTTTTAAAATAGTCCTATAGGTAAGTGGCCACTTTTACAAAAGACCCGTTATTTAGATATATAGAAAATGTTAAGGTGTATTTTGTTCGGGGACATGAAGATTGCAAATGATGCAGGACTAATTTTAGAAATTCAAAATAGCGTCAAAGATGACCGCCATTTACAGTCGTATTGAGTTGAACATATAGACAAACATTATTCTATGTATTACACTGTCTTTTTGATATTGTTATACATATTACATATGAATACAAGCGCTGAAACTGTTAAACTGTTATATTAAAGAAATGATGAAGATGGCGTCCATAATGGCTGCCATAATCCAGATCAATATTCAAATACGGATCCTAAATCCAAGAACATATCCAAAATTTCACATCAGAATTATGATAAATGAATATGTTCAAATTATACAATTAAGTAACGATAATGTGTTTAATAATGTCCGATAAAATGATTTTCAATAATACATATGCAGAGTATAACAAAACATTATCATATTTACCTTATCCTGGCCATTTGAGATAAGTTATTGTATTATCTTTGTTTACAGAAACAGCAACTTCGTAAAAGCCATGCTTTGTGGAATGATAATGCAACGGTTAAATTTTATTAAGCGCATTATATATCAATAGATATACCGTATACGTTTAATTAAACCTTTGTTCACAAAGGATATGATCACGTCACTTTTTTCAAACATACGTGTAACAGTTGAGCTCATGGTGTGAGTTGTATAGCAAGGTGTGTTGCTCTAATGTGAATAATGGCATTTGTTGTCTTACCAACAATAACATAACACAATGCAATATATGAAGCCATCATTCCGTTTTTATTGTCAAAGCAGGTAACCTAATTAATTGTCTGCTTATTTTTACATAATATTATGTCAACCTGAATCATTTAATACGCACAATGTGCACGGTAGTTGCGCTGGATTACATGAAAACCGAAGTATTAATCATTGGTTATCGCTTGTACACACATTTATCTTTTTGTGTGCATTGGGTGGAAATTCGATGTTACTGTAATGAGTATATGAGTACTTGACGCCCCGTCCTTTCGCAAACCGTATTCACATATTTTTCATATTTTCATATATGTAAATGATTCCAGTTCCCTTTTTCCGATGGCATAGCTTTACAAGATTTGCATACCCTTTCTGCAAAGAAGGTTTATTTTGTATTATACATGTTCTCTGTATCAGCATGCTGAGGAAAATCTGATTGATTCATGTTTAATTTCCATCATATTAGCCGTCATATCACCTAGCATTCTGATAGAGTTTCCTGTGTTTATCATCTTATTTAATGTACCCTTACTTATATCAACATATCAAGCCACAGTGTCGCATCCATAGATAGCGTGAGAAGATAACATGTCGGTCGCGATATTTATATGCATTGGACAGTTTCGCAAATGTCTAAACCGCTCTATTCCTCACTGGAGTTTTCATAATGCCAAATAATCACAGGACAGCATAGAAATGTAAGAACAAAACAAGCATGAATGTTTTAACAGCTACCACAAAAATCAATGTGTGTTCTGTATCTTAGCATTAAACATTTGCTTTATCATGATAATGTCAGCGTCTTCCTGGGTTGCTTTTAAGTAAGCTCGATTGAAATGACACCTGTATATATTTCAATTGGCGTATCATGATAACATGTAACGACATGTTAGTGCACAAGATGTGAATTTCTTCCTCCATACATACAGCTTTGCAAATCTTAGAAATTAACTGATGTTTGTTCTTAGTTACAACTAATATAATATTACTTGGGGTTAATGACATGTCAACTGTTCGTTTGCACACTATAAATACATTGGATTTTCTTTCTGACCCCGCTACACGTCTGACGCTGGACTCCGTGTATCGGTCAAACATTAAGTAGACATTCCATTCTTCAGTTTGTGTCTCATATACGGCTTATATTTGTCAACGTTGTCATGTGTCTTCCCGTCTATGGGCCAGTGAATGACAGCATATCCATCTATTACTGATCATTTGATCTCGTGTTCAAGAGTGCCAAGACACCTCTACTTTTAGCTGATTCTTTATCTGTGATGCGGTATTTAAAAGCTGTTGGTAATGGGGCAAATTGATATCTTAGCATATGGGTAATGGCAATGTCTGTAGAACTAGCTATATACTAGTACCAGCTATATCCTAAACATCTGCACGTATCCTCCTTCATTGTGTTGTTCATCAGTTTTCACTTAATCAGTACTGCTACTTAGACTCCGACCTTTTTTCCATCCTGCTGCAAAGATGCAGGCTCAAACTCCATACCTTGAAAGTGTCAGGTTTAACTGGTGAACCCATAATCCCATTCTTACCATTACCATATCTGAAACAATTGTTTGTATGAACACGTCAGTCCATATGGCATTCCATACACCCAAAACACGTTTTACGACCCTTTAAAAACTTGTCTTGTCCACGGCCAGGAATTTGCTCATTGGACCTTAGATTATAGAGGCTAAATCACGCTTAACGTGAGTGTGCAGAAACAACGAAGTACAATAACATGAGTTAAACTGATGCCAAGGGCAGCGGTCAATCACCTTCTCTTTCTGCTCGAACAAATATCATTATAAAAATACTGCCTTATTCCAACAATCAACCCACAATAAAGACGCACGACTTGCAGATGTCATGATTTTAAGATAAATGTTTTGATAAGTAAATTTCTTAAAATTATGTACAGTATATACCTAGCGCGCGCTATAATTCCTTTGTCACAATTCTAAATGCGCATGCATTCTTTGGATATGTATTCCCATTTAATAGAATGGATACTCCAGCAAATGATGACTCAGGCAGTTCTTCCATCCCACTATTTTCCATAAGCGTCCCACTGACCCCATAAACCTAATCAGGAAATGCAAACCACGAGACAGACTATTGTATCTTATAACTGCTCAGTATTCCCAGATAATATTGACTGCAACGCGTTGAATATTGCGACGAAGTATGAAATAAAACATTATGTCCTCAGTTACAGATATATTGCTAAACAAACTATTTTATTAACAAATAGTTTGCGTGAGTTTGTACTTTTAATTATTCTGTATTTCCAGTTTTGAGTATTTACATGAAAGACCACGCCATTAACAGTATTGGTAACGGAAAAATGCAAATGAGGAATGCATTTGATTCTGTGCAGTACATCTAATAACGAATGCTTTGCTAGTGTCCACCTGATATTGCGATGTAAATTCGTGTCATTATTCAGGGTAATACCGTATCATTTTAATACAATTTATCCGTTTTCATTCATAATACAAAGCTTACAATTGCATATCTGACCGTTTTAAGTTCACATATATATTTCTAAATCTTATTTGGGCGTTCGTCTTATCAGTCTAACAAGATCAATGTCTGTTAATGTGCGACCAGTATTACAAAAGTCCATTAGCAAATGTTTATCTGCCTTCGTCTGTGATTTCGAAAATAGAATCCCAAACACCATTTGCAGAACAATCTAACTTAGATATTTGTTAATGGCCTTGTAAAACTAAAATACGAAATACCTGCCACATTGATATTTACAAATTGTCTTATTATTGAGTGGTCATGATGCACTTACTAAATTCTTATGGAATACTTTGCAAATAAATGTGATATGCTCATACATGACATACATGTCGTAAAAGCTGTTAAGTTATATTTATTTTTAAACATAAAGCAAGACATTCGTAACTACGTTCATTTATTATTGTTCGGCGCACTCTCAAAGCAGCAAAATCGCCCACCAATGTTCAATACCTCTATGAATGTGTAAGTGTGACATTCATTACTTACTGCGAATGTTCGTAAATAAGTTTATGTGATTTAGATTTTTAGTTTACGATATTTTTGAAGTTTGGTCCGCGTCACACGGCCGAAACGGATTCGTCGCGTTGAGGCCGTCGGTCTTTCATAAGTCTACCTAATTACTTTCAGATGGCAGTCAGGTTATACACACAAGGCATCATTATGTTTTATTTAAATTTGCGTTTACACTGAATCACTCTAAAGTCATCCCACTGGGTTTATGCTTGAAATAGCTGGAAAAGTGATTGGAAACCAACAATTGATAATGTCCATTAAAAAGTCATAATGGAATCCCTCGATATGTACAATATAATGCGATGGCACTTCAATAACACGGCGACATTGAACGTTTTAGCATTGGCATGACCGTAAGGTATTTACAATGGATAAATGGAGAACGTTGTGGATCATGCTGGGCTTAAAATAGCTTTATGGAAGTTTTCAAATTATCTTTAATTAAAGTAAATGTTCATGCTTGCTTTTAAAGGCACGTGGTTCAGGAGAGTAAACATTCTAATATCATTACATTTCATTATGTATGTAATGTGAACTATTTTCAATTGTCATTTGAACGCAACTTTAGAGTTCTGTAATACTAAAACGTATAGAAACTATTTAGAATAAATTTAAATTAAATCTTAAGCATGACGGAAAGCTTTAAGTTGTTCTTTAATCAATGCCTTTGATTCATCGTTACTTGGAAAATGAACAGCAACAGGATTTAAAAAAAAGTAAATATACATTTTAAGAACAATTATAATATATGTGATTACTTTTTTACGCTTGAAATAATAAAAAATATTATTCAATCACACACGTGTCCACAGTTTTTACTTGTATGAGGTTACAAAATAAAATACAACAGAAATAAATACAACTCGCATTTAAAAGATTTAAGATCAGTATAACCAACTAATTGAAAGTGAAGTGGTCATTTCTTAACAAATAAAATTGATAAATTCTCAAGGAAAAATATGTTGTAACTTTAACGAAAAGTACAAGCAATGTTCAAATGAGCTTCAAAATAAACGAGCAAAGTGGTCTCTATATATTAAGATAAATGAAACAACGTTGATTACCAGTAATGTCATTGAATTAGTTATTGTCGCTATATTGGTGGGAGTTGTATATGGCTTCTTGACTTGACTTTGTCCGTCTGAGCAATATTTAGCGTTTGCAACCAATTTTCACATTTGCTCAACGACTCCGCAGCTTCAATTGTTTGAGACATCTTTCGGGAACGAACACTCCCAATTCGAACCGTTTGTCCTACTATTGTATTTATGGGTTCGTCGCCGGTTTTTATTTCGTCAAACTTAGAAAGATTTTCAACACTCAGCGGAATTTTCTTTTGATTATCAACAGGGGAAAGGTCTTTTAAACTGTCAACCGACGAATCTCTGCTTAATGCACTTTGGATAAGCTGTTTCCTTAGTAACAAGCGTGGAGAAGCAATTGGCGACGTAACACATATTTTATCGGATGAAGACAGAAGAGAATCACGCGACGAGACGACGCTCTTGCGGCTCTTTGGTGTAGAAGGGGGCGTTGGCGTGTCCGACACTGGACCATTCTCACGCAGTCCCTTCCTAAGAAACAGCGGAGAAGGTCCTTGGATTATTACACAGTGCATTTCACGGTTCAGGGCACTTGTGTTCGTATTTATATCATCCACAGTGCGCTCATAGCTTTCAGTATGTTCCGAGTCTCCCTCAGCAAGTTGCGGACATGAATTGTACCGCGATATTGACTGACTTGAACCCCGACGATCTTGAAAATTGTAATATTCACGTGCGTATTCATCAGCGTCAACTGAGTCATCGCCGCCTCGGCTTAGTTTCCGTGTTACTTGCAAATGAGTTCTCTTGCGCGGAGAGTCCGTTAATCTTGGAGTTTGTTCCTCAGACATAGTATATCACACAGCGGTAATTGGGTCTGAAAATATTAAAAGACTTTTGTGCATTTTAGTCAACAACACTTTATGATGGTGTACTGCTCTTGACGTATAGATAATGAGAAAGCTTAGTACGCTGCAACTTTGCATACAAATAAGCAATTGTGGAAAGCTTGGTTAGGACATGTTTTGTTCCAAATAGTCGGTTTTATTTCATTTGACGGAATAGAGTTTGTAACATTGTTGTCATTTGTTTTCAATTACAAAACGTACATTTACGGTACTTGTGTTTAGTTTATAATACCATATTAAGCAGCTCTAAACTCTTATCGATGTGCAACATATGATTAAACCAATAATACGCTATTGAGCAAATACAGCACAATATCAGCGAATTACCAAAATATGTGATACAAATAAAGTGAATTCTCTAATTTCCAAACACAAAAATTACGCACTATTTAAAGCTAACCAGGAAGTGTCAAAGGTTGGCAACTTTGCAGGGAATACTCAAATATCAAGTCCATGTGATTAGTTTAATCATAGGATAAACCCGAGTTACCATGGTCATGTATTCGCGCTGTGGGGTTATCAACATAGGCTTTCATGGAATGGTTTGTTTTATATCTTTATAAAATTTCAATAAAGAAAATTTATTTATTTATATATATGTGTCGATATCTTTGTTTGAACTCCCAATCAAGTGGTCATGTGTGTTTCTTTTAATCATATGCGTTATTTATTCTATCTCCAGTTCGAGATCCTTTATGTCAAATTATTTTGAAATGATATTGGAATAATAAACTCGGTAACGTCACTAAGTATGATTATATAATTATATACAAACTGGAACTTCTTATCAGATAAATGTGCATCAATTATAATAAACTGTATAAATATATTAATTACTAAACAATATGCAGAAACTTTATCCCCGTCACTCCCATGTACTTTCCACTTAGATTAACCGATCAAAGACAAAATTAATGTAATTACGACCAACATTCCAACGACTAAAATGCGTTATTCCAACAATATCCATTTCACATAAATAGAATTTTCTGAATTTCACATGCAGTGAATCATGATTGATTTATTCAATTGAAGAGTGCTGTTCTAGATATTAAGCACGTTTGTATCATCCACCAACGTCACCAAAAATGTATTAAATTTGAGATAAACCGATGTAGCTAACAACACGGGAATCTTTTTATTCTATTCAATAACATGCGGCTGTAATCATACAGACTGACGCGCATCCAGAACGATATAAGAAATGAAACATTGGTTTCCTCTAGAAAAATGTTATCCTAACTTCGTTTGTTATTTGCATCATTTATCAATGTATGAATGAACCTTTGATCATCCTAGTAATTCAGACGCGCGGCAATTAATATTTAAACTATAATCCGATGGAAAAAATCCACAATTTGGATAATTGATCGAAAAAATGTAAAAAATGTGACAATGGCAAGAACATAAAATAACCACAAACAAACAAAACATCAACACACGCGCGAAAAATAATGACACTAAGCAAACAATGATATCGCCGCCATTTACCTTGAGCATTAATAACGGATCATTTTACAAACGTTTAACTGCTAATGCTATCAAACACGTAGGCGTTGCATGTGTAACAGACAAATCGTATGGCTCTGATCGACGCGAGTTTATTACGTGAATTATTTGCTATTTTAAGAATATTGTGTTAGACAACTTTTTTCTCAGACACAAATTATAAACGGTGACTCAAGATGGAAATAAGTTTAACCTCAATTTAGTTTTGTTTCACAAATCACCTAAAATCAGGATAACACAATTGCATTTGAGGCCACGAATATTCATTACTTTATAAGAAAACAACATATTCCATTTGCCCTGCTGTGAAATATTGTTAAAAGCCGATAATGATGTATGACCAAAACATAACATAAGCAAAGATATTTAATTGGAGTGCAAATTAAGAAAAAACGTTATATTTTTCCAATTTATGTTATGAATCGTAGCCAGTGTATAACAGTCATCATATTGAACTACTAATTTTAAGAACAAACCCTAATGGCTCTCCAGTTTATATTGTCAAACGTTATTTCTCATCTATTTATTGAACAGTATACATCATTTTAGGCCTTGGCAACAATCACATCCAAAACAAGTAATGACACTGTATTATCTTTATTCCTCATAACCTACATTAAGTTGCCAAATGCTCTATTGTTCCGCCTTTAATTACGTTATTTTCACATACATTGGTCAAAAGGTAAAGTATATGACCCATTCATTGTTAGAGTTTGTGATAATTATTTCATGAAGAAACTTTTTCTGCATACAATTGCAACTTCTAGCATCGGACACATACTATATATGGTAGTGAAATTGTCAGTAAGATCGCACAATATCTTGTGAACGAAGAAGCGAAGATTGTTGTATCTTTTCTGATTTGGTACCAATTACTATAAAATATTTCGCAATTTCAATCGAACTGTGTCTTCCAGCTTATAAATATCAAATAATATATTTTACTTTGCATTTACAAACCGAATTCGTAGTAACGAAGTAGTGTCCACTTTATCAACGTCGACTTGTTTATAAACCACACCTAAACAGGTAATCTCATACTAATAAGTCGATAATACACACTAAAATAAACAGTGTCCACTTCAAAACCATAAACAAAAACAAACAGTAAACAACAAATTGAATGTAAATGAAACAGGAATCATCGTTATGACACTTTCATTTGAAAAAACGATTTAAATTAAACCCCACATAAAGCCTATGGTAATTAAAATGATTAAATGTGAATAACATCTTAAATGACAGAAGCGCTATACAATGCAAACAAGGGATAGTACTGGCACCTATTCATCTCATTTGCATCTGTATAAAATAAGTATAAGTTGAATAACACGACTTTTGTTTCATCTTAATCGTGAAAGTAACTGCAGAAAAGTAACTGTATATTGCGTGATTTCCATTGCCTGTTTTTACTATTATCAGACGATAAAACACCATTTACATGTACGTTTCACGCTCGATAATGTGTTAGCGCAAAACGAGACGTATATATAATGTCCTAGACATGACGCTAAGGTTGATTACATGAAACCTTTTTAAAATATATATGTAATGTACTTAAGAATAATGATAGCAATAATAACAAATACGACATTTTTCACCGACAGTGCATTTGACATCGCAATCTCATAAACCATCTGCCAAAAAAGGAATTACACACCATTGAATTTTACAATTAATCACTGTTACGAACATACAACACATTATATGACATTTAATACACAAATCACGTTCTTGTTCGAAATTGAAGATAGTCCAGTACAATATTCAAGAGCAAGAAACAAGTTAATTGGCTATTAAATTACAGCACAAACTCAATGGGCGATGTAAATATAAATCAGTGTTATACATTATGCGTAGATGTTTAATATATTATTAAATATTAATTTCTTCGCGGTATAGGTATTTCCATATAGAACACACCCACTATCGTTTCAATATTAGAAACTTGTGTAACTTATAAAAACGATCCCACATTCATATTCAAACTTAACGACTAATGTAAAACACGCAGTATTTAAGTTCTTTTTCCATAGTGCAATAAACTGCAGAGTTTCGCACTATTATTTTATAATCAACACATATAAGAGAGGCTGGATGTTTTAATTTCTTAACTTTTATCATATTGTAGCTAAAAGCGATAATGAATTGTAGAATACATTGCGACATATCTTTTATCCCCCTTTAACATGATTGACATACTTGTTTGTATTAAACATTTTCTGCAAGATTACTATTTATGATTCTCTTGCCAACTTAATTAAAGGCAATGCAAACAAACGTCTTTAACGAAACGCGGAACTTCTTCCAAAGAAGCGTCTATTTATGCATATATTCACAATCAAACTGACATTTACATAATCCCCTCTCAAGTCGTGTATTCATGACCGCATACAATAAGAAGAAATATCTGATATTGAACCGAGCGCTGTAGTTTGTTGAGTAACCGCTCACATTATCTGAATCGAAGAGGGTTAGAAAAGATATATGGTTGATAACATTTGTATTTATAAAGTACTAAATTCAAAACATGTTCTTATCTTATTAAAGAAAATAAGTCATCATGGACATAATGCACTCAGTATAAACAAGTTAAAAACTGCTAACAAATAACGAAACAAACAAACTATACTTAATCAATGCGTATTCATTTATTTTCTAAAAGTTGATAAAATGGAAGAGCAGAAGCTTTTAAGATTGCTGACTCAAACGGAATGCTAATTAGATGCAAATGTCTATCGATAAGCACTTGCAGAAATATCTGAAAAGGTCCTCAAACGTATATTTGCACCGCTGACTAATAAACATTTGCAATTGAAAAGCTTATGTTTGTATATATTACAACTGCATAATATGATATAATATTTAATAAATAATTATTTGTTTACATTTATCTCGTATTTTGCATAAAACAGCAAAATGATATTAACGTGTAGTCATTATATGTTCTCTTTAGATAAAACATGTTGAATTTCACTTATACTGATAGTTAAATTATCAGTTAAACTACCATATGAAAGCTAAATGTACATCAAGCACTAGTAATATCAAGCAGTATCATAGTAATATCAAGCCACTACAGGGATCGCTGCTAACTTATTTGTACTTTGATACTTATTGCAAACAATGTATTGTACAATAAAATATTTCAATGAAACTGTTTCCATAAAAGGAAAGTGTTTGTAAAGCATCTCCTTAATATTAATCATGTATCAATATGGTTAAAATATATAAGCGACTTGCAATGAAATCATAATCAATCATATTTAATCGTCACATAATGTGGCCCTATTTTTGTGGGATTTTAAAAATTGATCATCAGCGACATGATATTTGAGTTGAGTACCATAACATATAATAAAGAAACAAGTCATCTCAAGTCATTAAAATGCCATTGCGGTTACAATACCGCATTTTACGATGCGCCTGAACAGTGTACTAAGTTGATAATTTAGTCGATTTGCTTTGTTTTGTTTTATGTGCTAAAGTTATATTTATTTCAAAAGAAACAATAATAACAACAAAACACAACAGCATTCCCACGAAACACCGGACGTATTTTCACTCCACCACAAAAATTGTCGAATACAAAGAAGCAGTGCTCTTAAATTATTTGGCAATGTGTGTATATGCGAACCAGTATTTTTAAGTCTTAGACAATCGTATCTATTTTAAATCCATGTGTTAAATTAATAATTATCACCCTTGCCTATGCATAAACGGAAAAAAAAACATAATGATCCGTCTGTTTGATATGAGTGTTCTTCATATTGGTATTAAATCTTATTAACATCAAGCGATTGATATTCACATCACTATATCCTATCCTTCTCAAATAGATATATTGCATTTTGTGTTCATTTCATGCATTAATTGAAATACCATTGACTCGCATAATTCTCGTCATGACATTAGGTTTGGAATGTCGATAACAAGTCCCGACGGACCAGTCGTAAAGTAAACACAATAGATGATGTGCACGGAAACGTTATGTTTTATCAAGGAATCATACCTTATAACAAAATATTAAGCGCAATGAATTAAGTATTCACCGTTGGTGTGACTGGCATAACAACAGTAGCAAACATGTGTAATATAAATTGTTGCTTTAATATGTTTGCTCATATGCATACATATAGTAGGCTTCTTACACATAACAGGAGCACTTTATTGTCAATGTCAGCAGCGTGCTAGTGTACGCTTGAGTCTTTTGTTAATTTCTTTTTTTTAAGCGATCACAACACAAACTGTCGATAATGCACTGGTAGCACTGACCTTTCATATTTAATCATTGCTATGGGCTGACCTTAGTTGTCTGGTTTCTTGCAACTGGCGACATTTTCTCTTTTACTGCAGACATATCACGAGATAACTAGTGTTTGGGGATTAATTGTGTTTCAGTCAATAACGTGTACGGTCTTGTACAACATTTGTTCGTTTGGCGTGATGACATGCTATACTTTATGTGCTAGCGAAGTTGGATCCATACTGAGGAAATGTGTAATTTAATGCAGTAATAACTTGTTGACGACGTTTATTGTGGGAATATTACATATTATATATAATTGCAGCAATTCGACGTCTGACGAGAACGAACACCATCAAAATGTTAAATTCAAGACGATTATTTGCAATTCATATGGTATTGTATTGTCAAACATGAACAAAGCATTAATATTGATGCTTAAATGCGTTGTATCGATTAACATGATAATTATGTAACAGCCAGAAGATTCATTTATGAATGTAAGCAATGCAAGACGGCAATACGATAACATATAATTTCTCTAATATGTTCATGTTTTTACTCTCAACATAATAACTTAGTTTTACATTACAAGTCACGTTTAATGCCTCGATACTTCCTCATAGTTTATGACCAGTACATAATCAGCTATCACGATTTCATACAATTATCCTGATTTAAACAAACTATTTCCTTGATGGTAGCACAAAGACCGATGACATACAATTTGTTAGATGCAAACACGAGATTGAAGTGATGATAAGGCAACTGCAGTGCGTGTATGACTAGCAGTAATTATACCGGTGTTTTCATTCAGATGAAGTACTATTAGGAGATTTACATAGCATATTAAGATGCATGACAATTTAAATACGCATTATTTTGGGGCGTAAAATAATACAATAGGATACATGTTGGTTATTGTCTCAAGTAATGAGAGTATTTATTTCACCTAAGCAACAATAGTCAATACTTTATTTAAGTGTGTTTCATAAAAAGGCTTGAGAGGTTAGACTGCGAGGGTGGAAAATATATTTGTCGAAAGTATATAAACAAAACAAACAAACAAACAAACAAAAAGTGACATCAAATATACCTACCATAAGACGTATTACCTTTTCCCGTTTTATGAGCATTATTTTTATAAAATAACGATTTAACTTCAGTTTGTCAATTTATCTTATGTTTATAGCATTCGCTTTTGATACAGAACCAAACGAAATGTAGTATCCAGCTTGCAACCTGTAATTACATTGAAATCAAACAAACACAGCATTACCTATCTCTATAATGAAATGTTAAGGAAGATGAGCGTCATGACGAAAGAGCGAAATGACGATGCGGGTACATGGGATCACGATGCGAGAACACAAGATAATCTGCAAGATCGTGATTGTAGGTTGGTTACTTCTTATCGTGTTTCGGCGTTTTCAGCAAACGCATTCCTTTTTAACCAAAATAGACATTGCCATCAGCTTTTTAAATGAAACATTAATGTAAAAAGTGATGATGTAAGCAAGGTGCAAATAACAAATATACATGAGGTAAGTCTCCCTTATTTTAGTGTATGAGTACCTGCTTCACATAGTTAATGAAGACCAAGATATAAAAATATAAAAGTAAGTTATGATATTGTTTAATGTATATTAGCAACACGTTAATGTATTTTATTACTTTATAGTTCGATAGTAGAACATTCTGCTTATATGTATGTGTTAATGCTAACTTTACCACCTATTATTCGTAGAAGCAACATACCAAAGTTCAAAATCTCAAATTCATTTTTATCGTTTCAAAAACATAAAGAATCTTCTTTAGATGCTGACACATACATCACAAACGTTACATAAATTGTAATTGCTTGCATATTGAGCGAGAACGAATTTTAACGCATACAATCAAAGACAATGAACGTAGCCATTATGGTAAAAATAAAAAGTGTTGTAATGATAATTTGGCAAGTCATTGAGAGGGTTAAGTGTTTTTCAAGCGAGCACACACGATAAACATTTTTTTGCTAATAGAAATTTACCGTGTGCGACTTCATTTTGAAGTTATGAAGCAGTATTAAAGATCAAACGTATTTCTGAAGACACGATTTTTAGACCAGTTCATTAATTATTTAAGCCATTGGTATTACTCACACAACCCTATGCAGTAATATGAATGGCCATCAACGACATATATGTTCAGTGAGAATATATATACATAAGATTCTGTAAGGACATTTAAACTAATTTATTTGAAATAATTTGTTACATATCAAGGACTGACTTTACGTACATTTTTTCGGTACCCAGTTACATATGAAACAAATCAAGTGATTACAAAAACCCATTCACACATTCATACGTAATGTATTTTGAAGTTCCTGTGTACAACAATCGAATGCATACATATTTTTCGGATTTGTATTTAACATAATTTTACAATATCAATTATCTAAATTGGCATAATAAACTCAATATATGGTTTATGACTTCTGATTTCATTAAATGTCATACACGTAAAATATTAAATATCTCGACAAGCCCTTTCCAACGCCATATAAGACTCGTCTTAATATCACGTGATATCAAAAGTCACCATCAATATATCCTTTTCAAAGCACTAGGCCATGTTTAGATTATTGATTATAATACTCATTTGTTGTATTATATTGACAAAATTAACATCAACAGACGGGAATGCTATCAAACACATACAATAATGAAGGGTTTACTGTTTATGTAACGTCCGTAACATTAAACGTCACACGTGATTTCTTACTCTGATGACCAGATATATTTAGTAATACATCAGACATGAAAAGGTAATGCCATACGAAAAACGAGTAATAAACTCTATAATGACCATTTTTTTAAATACTGCAAACTTGACATTGAGAACATATAATTTGCATTAGATTACATTTATTATGAATTGTTCAACAAACCGAATAGCAAAACATAATTTCATCTGTGTGAGATACGACTAAGGTACCATCCTAACAGTGTAAATAACTGTTTGACAAATAACTATTTGTTGCGGTATTTATATCCATATGCAAACTCAAAGATGACAAAACAGTTCTTTATCATATTGATACAATGTTATGTTTATGATAGAAAGTGTGTGGGTGAATAACGAGAGGAATACACATAGTGCTGGAAATACGCATCATTCTAAACCTTTACAAAATATAAAACAAATATTCCATTTAAATACTCCAGAAAACAAAATTGGCTTCTGAGCTAATGTATTAAAACAGTACAACGCGATGTACATACCTGAAGTGTACTCAAAATCAATCAATATTCAAAAAATATTTTTGTTCTCAGTAGCTTATAAAAACACCCGGTTAATGTTTTAGAACGCCTTTTCATAATCGATGAAGTTGACACACAAGGGCTAATTCCACTCCAGGGTCTGTTCCATAATGATGCGCATGGTTGAGATCTGATCCGTGAACGATTTCACCTTTCGACAGCCGGCTTGTTGGTCAATGAGATGTGGGTCTAATTTGTCTTTGATTTTGTTCAGCAGGAAGCGATTAAATACCTTTCCTGGAATGGACCACATCGTGATTCCTCTGCAGTTGGAGCAATCACTTAGGTCGCCTCTCTTGGGGAGCTTGAGGAGGTATCCCTCTTTCATCTTTGTTGGAATTTCTTTTTCTTTCCGTATTTTGCTGAAGAACGGATTGAGTAGCTCCAGACTGGTCTCGACGTCAGCATTAAGCGCTGATTAAGCGCTTGATTGGCAAATCGCTTGTAGGCGGAATTTCCGGTGGGTTTGCAGGAGCTGGCCAGTTGAGTAGCTCCTGGAAGTGCTCAATCAAGCACCTCTTCTTCTGCCGTATGGCATGTTATATATCTCCATTTTTGTACCTTATTGGGTTTTCAAACTGTCATGGTAATCTCTTGGTGATAGAGAACAGAAAATTAGTTCTGTTCTGATAGGCTGCGTCTTAATCCTCTGTTGCAAGCGTCTCTAGATAGTTTGTCTGCTCTAATACGTCCCTTGACGGTCCTATTTTCTTCGGTGTAATCTTCTGGTGCTTTCACTATATCAGCTCTGCTGTTCTGCTGTTGTTGACACTTGCCTACTTGTCTCGTCGTTTTGTAACTTTCTGAACCGTCTCTGCTGGTACTCACTCCTTATAAGTGTATGATTTGGAACCAAGTACTTCTTGGCATGCTGAAGTCATTGCTACTTTCACTTTCTGCAAATTCTGCACTATCGTCTTTTCTTCAAGCAGCTCAAGACCTGGATCATCTCAAATCGTCGGTTTTCACCGCCGATCTTGGCGTCATAATCACCAATAAGAAGGATGATAATTCTCTTTGGTCTTTCTTGTATGATTGTTGGCAGTATGTTTTATACGTTGTTATACTTCTTGTCCTCTTCACTGTCATTCGTCAGGGCACAGTACTGGACTATGTCAAAGCTGACCCTCTTCTTCTTTGTAAGGAAAGAGAGGCCGTCATGATCAATGATCCGGTCGCCTCAAATCCGAAGAGCGGTCTCTGTTTCGACTTATTTTGGATTTGTGCTGCATTCTCGTGCTCATGCTCAAACAATAGTCAATCACTTCTGTCCAAAGCCAGTCAATCTTGATTCACTGATTCATAGGATGGTTAGGCTGAACTACCTCACCTCTGTGGCCACGTATGTGCCGTTTTCCCGATCGCTTACATGGTTCAGACATTTCATATGCCGATGGTTGTTGTGGTCCTAGTTGAGAAGATCGTGTTCGGTCTAATGACTTCAAGTTGACACTGGCTTGCACTTGCGGCGTCATACGTCTTATATATGGATATCCACCTTCTTCCAGGTCCGTTATGTATGTTGTTATGATGTTCGGCGTTTCTGAAGCAATAAGGTTTCAACAGGGAAGTGTAGCTAGCCCTTCGCCCAACTTTCCTCCTTTTTTAGCGCTTACTCGCGACCATCCGTTGCGGAGTTAATTGATTAAATAAAAATACATGGGGGATCATCGACAAGATTTATTGAAAATTTAGCATTACAAAGTTAAGTGAAAACAAAAATATCCGAATGATGTGAATAATTAGCACAGGTAACATGACACATGACTTTAAACATATATTGTTTGTTGAAGTTGAAATACCATTTACCAATAAAACACAACAAACTAAAATGGAATCCAACCCTTTTTTACGAAGTGGAATACAAATGCATGTATGAATTAAGTAGGGGCAAATCGCCTTGAAAGAATGCACCATGTCATCAGAGATATAACCTTACACTGTCCACTGAACCATTCATGAATAATATGATAGTGAATATACATTTAACTCACAAGATTGCATACATATTTTAGTTTCTTAATAATTGTCTTGTAACGTAACGTTCGGCAACGTGATTTAAGAAATGAGGTATCGTTTATAAGCACAATGAAATAAAAAACATATTAAGACCACATTCGATTATCAATAGTCGATGTAGGTTGCCACCATTGTAATTATAAAGAACATTGCATTTTAAAATATTTTTAGAAATTCAGATGCACGTTTATTTTACCTGTTTAGTGTTGTATTAATCCAAACGCGCTCACACAGCTATTGATGTTTTAAGCGATACATACAAATGCTGATTACATTTTTAACACATTCAAGTGTAAGTACATGTCAGTGCGTTTGATGCTCATCTGTAATAGTTGCCATGAGCTGACAGTAGATGTCAGATGCCCAGCAACTGGCGGCAAATCCTATTTGTCCCATGACACATAAACTCTATTATTGGTATTTGGTGGAATTCTTGAATTCCAGTCAATAATCCATACGGTTAATACAACAGCCTTTCGTATAGCATGCTTGTGATTGCATATGTATGTCTAAGCTCATTAACCGTTTATTAATGAACTACCGCCTATCCAAACAACGCTGAAGTGGTAAAGATACTTCAAAATGTGTTTTCCTCACGATATTATTCGGCAAATACATAGAGGATACCAGTAAATTAAGATGCGATCATTTCGATCTTGCTCAGCTGAACTGAAAAGGTTTTAAAATTTATCATGAATTACACAAATTAGCGATAGAAACAGAATGATCATGCAAAACGACATTATTCACTTGTGGCGAATACTCAGCTTTGCAACAAAACAGACGAGCGTGTATATCGAATGACAAACGGTGATCTTATGCTTATTTAACGTATATCTCGTTCGATATCGGGTTCTTGTTTAACCAGATTTTACGAGACAATATGAAAGAAAAGTTAAACTCTTCATTGCGCCAAAAAAAAAACACTAAACCAAAACAACGCGTAATATTATCTTGTAAATATTAAAAACAAAATGCCACAAAAGAGGTACATTTCTTCACGCTTCATTATCTGAGTGGAATATGCAGAAATGCCTGGAAAACAAAATTGGTTTTCCGTACAATGAGTGAAGAACAAATTGCATCGTATTTGTAAAGATTTGAAAAGCTCATAAAATACAAACAAAGTCTGCGTTCGAATTTGTATTATTTATGTCATTATACACCAATCTAGCAATAAAAATCAACAACTTTTGAATATGACATCCAAGCACATTGCTCCAATAAATAGTATTGAAAACGTTACTTTGAAATTGTTTTTCGTCATATTGTTTGTTATGTCGGAGCTAAATATATGGTAACACCTATTTTAAAGAATTGTACAAAACATGTGTTTTATTTAAATACGATTTCCAGACTCGCAAATCTTTGGGTTTCCATCATTTTCTAAGCCTGTTTTGCCGAATGCTGCAATTAACACAGTTGATATGTGAAATAATATAACAACTCCATATACCCATTTTTATGCTGTTAAAACCATTGAACACACACATTTTATCGTGTTTCATTGCTATGAGTCTGGTCGATACAAAACATATGTTTTGCTGATAAGTTAAGGTTATTCTTTAAATACACCCATTCAAAAACTGTTCTGCAGGCGTTTATAAGCAGTTATATACAGAGCCATTTCGAGTGTTAATATTAAGAACCTTAAAATAATAACGCCAGCATATTACTTATTATCTATCATAAATTTATACCTGTAACACGACTAGTTCTCCATGGCTTTGCTTAGCAGTTGAACCCATAATATACTAAACAAAGTTCACCAAAAAGTCCTATTCAAACGGTAGAAGGAATTTGTAATACAAAACACAGCAAGAAGATGTTTGAATTGTAAACGGATGGTATTGTCGCCTTCTCAGCAAACGCAGTACATTCTTGACCAAAATAAACATTGTAAATAGGTTTTTGAAATCTATGTAACCCTAAGCATAAAACTAGTTCGATTATAAGCACATGCCAATGACTAAAATAGACAAGAGCACCGCCTAGCGGATGCAGACCGTTCATCTACTTTTCGTTATGAAGGTGAAGGGATCTATCTCAATATTTCAATCAGAAAAGAGGAAAAGGTGGGGGTGAAAAGTTCGGTGTGTGGTCATTTATTACATTATCTTTCAAAAATGAGGGGTTGGGGGGGGGGTGGGTAGATTCTTGGATGGGATGTTTGGACAGTCTTTCCAAAAAAAATATTTGTGTTTTTTATCAATGTTTAATTTTTTTTTATTTTATTGGGGGTCGGGGTCGGGGTCGGGGGAAAGGGTTGAGAGGGGGTATAGTGTGGAGTGTGGTCATTTATAAGATGATTTTTAAAAAATAATTGTATAATTTGACATTTCGAGTCAAGGTCATTCAAAGGTTAAGGTCAAATTCAACTTGCTAGGTACAGTACCCTCATAATGGCAAGAACGTATTTGAAGTTAGAAGTTGAGTGGATGTAAACACCAAATTTAACCAAATAGACAAAGTAACTAGGTCAATAAAGGCCATAATTCTGCCAAAATGCCAGTCAGAGTTACAGCACTTTGCCTGGACAGTCCCTTATGATAGTTAGTAAGTGATGCAAGATTGAAAGCAATAGGTTTGATACTTAAGGAAAAAAACGGACCTAAGAACAAAACTTAACCAGATTTTCAATGTTCTAAGTATAAAAAGGGCACATAATTCTGTCAACATGCCAGAGTTATCTTACTTTGCCTGCCCAGTCCCTCATGATAGTTAGTAAGTGTGCCATGTTTGACTGCAATAGCTTTGATACTTTATGAGAAAAATGGACCTAAACACAAAACTTAACCGGATTTTAAATTTTCTAAGTATAAAAGGGGCTATTATTCTGTCAAAATGCCAGTCAGAGTTACATTACCTTTCCTGCACAGTCCTCTTATGATAGTTAGTAAGTGTTGCAAGGATGAAAGTAATAGCTTTGATACTCAAGGAAAAAAACGGACCTAAACACAAAACCTAACCAGATTTTCAATGTTCTAAGTATAAAAAGGGCACATAATTCTGTCAAAATGCCAGAGTTATCTTACTTTGCCTGCCCAACTTAACCGGACACCGACGCCGACGCCGACGATGACAATAGATGTTTTTTTTTCAAAAAATAGATGAGCTTAAAATGCAATATCGTTTAGGAAAGAAAGAATATAATCAAAGTTACGTTGCTATTCTCTCTTGACATTAACTTTACACGTTAATATAGTTTTACTTAATAGTTTGAGAATATCATATTATGTTCTATCTATAGTATTTATTACCTGTAAAATAAAAATACCAACGTTTACAATATCAAATTCTCTGCATTTTTAAGTAATACATAGAACATTATGTGTATAGTGACATATATATCGCAAATGTAACATATATTGAAATTATTAAGAGAAATTACTCAAAACATAATTTAAATACATGCAATATAAGACGAGGAGTGTTGCCATTATAATAAATATTCGTATTGTAATAAGGAGAACTTGTCAAGTAATTGAGAGAGTTAAGTGATTTACAATAGATCACATGCGCTCAACTTTCTTGCTATCAGAAAATTCCATTTTGCGACTTAAACCGGATGTAATGCCAATGTAAAGACAAAAACGTCTTGCTTATAACAAGACTTTTAGATCAGTTCATAAAGTTTTTGTCATTGATATTACTATGAATTACCGTCAACGACGTCCATTGTATATTAAGAGAACATATGCATACATTGGACCATTTAGTGTTTTTTCAACTTATTATTCTAAACTAATCTGCGATAAATCCAGCACGTACTATACATACATTTTAAAGACATATGATATCAATCATACGCTTACCAAAACACAGTGACACAGAAATGCAATAGGAATTGTTAAAACAAGTGATAAATCTTGTGACAAGCAGTTATTTCGCAATTAATATACAAGAGGAACCCTTTTGATCAGCATGATAATTGTGTTTGTTATTTAAGAAAATACCGTTTTTATCTGTACAATGTCTGATGCAGTCTCCATTCACATTCCAATATTGACATGAACAATATATTCAACCGCATACGACACACCTAGACATTTCATCAACGCTTCGATACGAAAGCATGGTATTGGATATGTTTCAGTCACAAAACATGAATGCAGTCAGTTGAACACTTATATAGTAAGAGTTTTAAACACGACAATGCCACACGGAAATGAGGATCTGATGGTCGTTTTATTTTTTTAATTTTTTTTTTTTGGGGGGGGGGAGAGAGATATGTTAGAAATTGTAATAAATAATCTTCTCAGCAACTATTATGACTAATATTACAGAAAATATATGCCAACATGAGGCGTATTTGCAATGTTTCATAAACAATCCCACAAAATGAAAGAGTCACACACAATTGATGTAACTTAATTTCAGAGAAAAAGTGTGAATCATATCTTTTATTTGTAATATTGAGTAAAGCAGCAGACATCAATAACGTATGACATGTATACAAAGGCCAATAACCATGCATAAATTGTATCAAGATTATTGATTCTTAAGCAATGTGCATCACTTAATTGAAATATATTTACCTATAAAGCATGGTGTTGAAACCTTTGATAGTTTTCGAGTAACTTCCTGGAAAAGTAAAACAATCGTCGAACGAAAGGTTAGACGGAAAACACATTATTGCAATAAACAGTTCTCTGAAAATTTTCCTTTAATGGAATAGTTTTTAAGAAGTGGTAGTAGTAATAGTAGAAGTATTAGTAGTAGTAGTTGTAGTTGTAGTAGTAGAAGTAGTAGTAGTAGTAGTAGTAGTAGTATTAGTAGTAGAAGGAGTAGTAGAAGTAAAAGTAGTAGTAGTTGTAGTAGTAGTAGTAGTTGTAGTAGTAGAAGTTGTAGTAGTAGCAGTAGTTGTTGTTGTTGTAGTAGTTGTTGTAGTAGTAGAAGAATCAAGCAACTAAAATTATGAATAAAGGTTCACACTATAATTTCATATCAAATAAATGTGCATTGACGAACATTGTAGGAATTTATATCCTTAAATTAATAATAAATAAAAGCAGAAACTTAACCGAAACAACGTCACTCACACGTTATATTGCACTTAAGGTCACCGATCACAAACACTTAATGTATACACGACCATCAATCAAAAGACAAAAATGTAGAGTCCCAAACATATCAATGTCACTGAAATACAGTTTTTCACAGAATGCTGTATTTTATTGCACTAAATCATGATTGATTTATTCAATTTGGGAGCGCTTTTCGAGATATTCAGCACTTTAATAGCACTCACTAACGTCACATGACTGTATTACAGTAGAGAGAAATCGATATAACTAATAGTGCGTGCATCTTCTAATTGGATTGATTAACATGCGGCTGTCTTCACAAAGACTGACTTGAATATCTAGCAAGACATCAGACAGGAAACATCGGTAACCTTTGGAATAATGTTTATCTTATTTTGTTATTTTAATAAATCATTTATCAATGGACGAATAAACCTGTATAACATCCTCGTATATTAGACGCACGGAAATGGGCAATGCGAATAAAATCAACGATTAAGATAAATGATCGGAGAAATCTAATAATGAATGGCAATGGAAATGCATACAACCCACATACACGAACATAATGACACTTAAACACACTGACCATTTTCCTCAAGCTTAATAACGCACGATTTTAAAATGTGTGTTTATTTAAATAGCAGTCATTGTTAACGCTGCCCAACACGTAGGCGTGACGTGTGAGGTGAACCTTAAATGCCAAACAAGGTGTATGGCACTGATCGACGTGAGTTAATTACGGGAATCATTTTCTAATTTTTAAATGTTGTAATAGGAAAATATTTTCTCAGTAACGAACTGATAAGCTCCACGTGAACATAAGAATTACTTTCATAAAACTTACATAAAGTTATGTTTCATAAACCAACTTAAAATAAGGTTAACACGATTGCAATCTTTGGTATTTTTGTGTCACGATTTTATCAATCAAACACATATCTGTTTTGAAATTACATTTGAACGCTGAAAATTGTATATAAACAAAACACAGCAGGAGCAAAGCTATTACAGTGCAAAATAAAAAAATATGTCAGGACTTTAAAATTAAATGAAATTAGATACGCATTCTAAGTTGATATAAATCATTTATACTTTACATCAATAATTATATTACGATCCAATCACATCCCAACATATCGCTCTACTTTTGTAGTGTTTTATCTAGGCCGTTTTAGCGTGGCGCGGCGCCACGCCGTTTTTTTGAAGCGCCTCGCTGCCCCTTTCAAAGCAAATCAGCGCCACGCTGCATTTTTCAAAGGCCGCCGCCCTGTTTTCCGCCGTGCGCGACCTTATTGATAACATCTTAATAGCCTCTTAACTAAGCTTCTAAACCGACTATTATCAGCGAAGATTCGCGCGGTTGTGAATTCGTCATGCGTGAATAACCATTTGTCAATATCAATTGATAATTTCAGTGGCTTTGTAACACTAATCGGTCCGGACACAATCGTGCACAGTTACTTAGGAGACTTGATAAAAAGTCTTTTGAAAAACTATATTTCTCCACTATTTATTGAAAATTGTTCCCGCATGCACATGTAATATTTTTTAAAATGCAGCATCCCTGACCTTGGAAGCATACCACAATCTTCAGTTGTCATGTTTAATGATAGGTACACTGAATGTTATGCTAGCTGAGTATTTTAAGTCGTATAATTTTGAGCTTGAATATAATATATCTAATTGCGAGCTCTTTTATAAGAGTAATTACACTAAATTATATTGTCTCTACATACCCTGAAATAGTTACAGCCAAATGCTGTAATATTGCTCCTCCGATGAATTGTTTGAGACAGAGACTGGTCATAATGAAAAGCAAATATTTCTGGATTAAGTATACTTATTTGTATATTTATACAATAAACTCATAAACGCTGACCATATGCATGCACTTATGAAAAGCGCACACAAATAAAACTCGCAAGCAATCGCTTTTATTGACACTTTCACGGTAAATTCATCCCGTTAAACATTGTAAATGATCAATTACATTATTGTGTTTTATTTACAAAATTTGTGTAATTGCACCTGATACCAGCGGTCCCATGTTCTCCAAAGCATGACACATCGGGAACTATTCGATGTATGGTAGTGGACGTGTCAATAGCAAATCACAAATATATTACTATGTGGTAGAATGAGTAACATATACACAAAGTTCACGAAGTAGTGTATATTGTCGTATAATATTCTTTCAAAATACTATAAACAATTTTCAAATTTTCAATCAAATATTGGGTTTCAGATGATAAATACCAAACCAATATATTTTACTACAGTATTTTAATGTATTTTCAGACAGAATTTGTTGTTACGAACTCTTGTCCTCATTATAAACATAAATTTGTATACCATGTTTTTTTATAGTATTGTAATGTGTCTAATAAAGTTCGAGTGTTATGGGCTTTTATCTGTGTATGTTGAAAAATAAAAGAACAAATCTTATTTGTATTATGCTAAAATTCAAGACGACTTACACGTTCACAATTTGATTTTCTGTTTATTGATTTAATGTGTGTTTCAATTTGATTTTCCATGATTTATCTAGGACTATCTGGTCTGTCATGTTCAATACACATCGATCCAAGAAGACGTCATTAGGCTGTCTCATGTGCATATTGTGAAATACTGCTAATTGCGTAAATTTTATTTTAAATATTTTCAAAATTATATTGTTTAATGAAATTGCACAATAAATAGAATATATGGTTGATTACTTCCGAAATTATGGGGTAAAGATATTCGTCGGATATGGCGTGTGAAAAATCTCGGCTAGCTTCGCCTATTCCTACGCTTTATCCAACTCGTCTAAAAGTTACGTAATATAAAAAGTCCCAACCATATATTCTACATGACTGTTTATTTACCAATCATTAGCTTTATCTTATGACCAGAAATATTCAGTGATAAAACATACATGCCGTGGTACAAGCATTATAAATAGGTGTGATTGCCTAGAACGATGACCAATTTTAACTTCAAAACAATAAAACAAAAACATACACTGCAGAAAGTACAATACATACGATACAAGCGTCAACGCCGTTGCGCTTTGCACTTTCGCATAACAAAACTGCTGTGGATTAAACCGTACACTTAACCTAGGTTAATTAAAATGACTTAATATGATTACATACCTTAATAATAGGAGCGCTTTTCAATGCAAATATTAATTAATGGGAGTTCTGGTACGTATTCCTTGCAATTGTATTTGATTAAATACAATATGAGTTGTTTAACAGACAAACGATAATTACAACTGTTTCAGGTCCGAAAAAGATACCATCATTACAGTTTAAATAATTGTGTGATAAATTACTACTTGTTCTGGTATTTCAATTCCGCCTACGCACTATTAAATGATGATAAACCATATATTTGTCATCTTGACGCAATGTAATATTTACGCTAGTGTGTGGGTTCAAAGAGAGAAATAGATATCCTGCTAGACAATACGCATCATTTTGGTAAAACACATTAACCTTTTTTTTAAAAACTGGGACTAGTGTACTAAGGAATATTGATCTCAATAAACAGCTGTTATAGCAAGTGTTACAGAAATGACATTTATCAACGCTATGATTTCATAAACCGTCTCACAAACATTATAACAGACTATTGCATTTCCCAATTATTCGCAGTCACGAACATTCAATACATAGTATTGAGTTAACTCCATAAAGACGTTCGTGTTTGAAATTACTTTCGAAAACAGAGCATTATATTCCATTGAAATATACAAGAGCAACAGGTCGCTTATTAGAAATTACATAACATTAAACATTCGACAAGCGACGTAAATACTTCAATAGTTATAAAAATGTAAATAGCTATGAAAGCTAGTATGTATTAATTTAATTGAAGTATTGGTATGCGAGTTCGTTTCTAGAACACACACATAAACATATCGTTTAATTGCATATTATAAACGTTTATCTCCGCTACTTAAACAAAAAAACCGCATTCATATTCAAAGCGAATGATGTACAAAACAAATCATTGCAGTCCATGTGCAATAATGCCATAAACTAAAGATATATGCAACATGATTTTATCATCAACACATAAACAGTAAGGATGCAGGAGTTCTTTACCTAAAACTAAATCAACTTAAATCTCTAGTTCGTTCTACAAATAATGACAATCAAATAATTCTCTATGAATACCCTGCAATTAGATGTCCCAACGTATGCATCAATTTATCTCCTTAAATGATGAATTTACATGCAGCCTGGTCGTAAGTGGAAAACTATTTTGCCTGGATGATGCCGTTTTGTATAGAACTATGAGAAATTGTCTTAAAAAGACGCTGACATAGTGCATAGCACTGGCCGCTTAATTGACATCAGGATGTCATAAATATGGTCAAGTACAATTATCTCAGAGATCTCAGGGAGCACAGACTACATAATGTGACAATTCGCCTTGTTCAGACAAATATGTAGCTTTCTTCAAATAGACTTATTTCGCAAACCATGGCAGACGAAGAATACGAAAGACCATAGTAAACGCAAACAAAAACATCCGAATATTTGGAAATTACATGAAACATGACATTATATGAACTTAGTTTTGTGTTGAGGTTTAAATTACAAGTTTACAAAAAAAACACAACGAAGTAAAAGCAACTGTTAATAAACACTAATTTGATGCATATATATGTATAAAACAGGGGTCCATCGCTTCGGAATAGATATTAATAAGCAAGTCAAGAATCATTTAGTGAGTATTCATTCAACTATCCATTAAACGTCCTAAATCTTTAACGTCAAAATGTGAATGCAAATTCCTTTCTATAAACATTTAAGTTTCATACTCATGGTATGTGAACTAATCTAAAGGCAGCATGATTGCGACATTTCTGAGGCAAGAAAAATGAAGAATCGGTAATAAGCACAATTGAGCAACATTATATTTGAACCTCAGTCAAGTCAACTAGCAATTGTCGATTTTGGTTGCTAACATTTTATTACAAAGAACATAGCAGCTTAAAATAGTTTTAAAATATAATGCACATATATCCTACCTGTTTAGTTGTCTATATGTATTCAAACGCGTTCACTCAACCATTAACGTTTTAAAATGTAAATACACACGTTAGGTAAATGTTACATACATATAAATGTAAGTAAATGTCAATTCCTTTTCGTCTCTTCAAAATACTCGACTGAGCTGACAGTAGATGTCGGATTCCAATCAACTGACGACAAATCCTATTGTTCCGAAGACATATCAACTCGATTATTGGTGTTCGTGAAATTCTTGAATTCCAGTCAATAATCTGTACAGTGTAATACTACAGCCGTGCGTTTAGCGTGATTGTGATTGCAGTTTGTATTTCAAAGCTCTGTTACCGTTGATTGATGAACTACCAACTATCCAAAAAGGCGATGTTGATGATACTTCAAAATATGTTTTATTCACGATATTTTGAATGGAGATATATATGCATGTAGCAGAAATGGAAATTATGATGAGAACATTGCAATCTTGATCGGATAAACTGATACACTGATAATGCTTTATTATATGTAACTAATCTTAAAACTACCGCTAAAAAAAGAAACAAAAACAAACACACTCACACATGCCAGTACTGTCATTATATCAAATATATTTTTATAAGTATCAGTGTGTCAACCTGATATTGCAGGCTGTTGTGTAGTGGATTTGGAGTCCGCCTAGCGATCGGGAGGTCACGGGTTGAATCCCCACTGTGGGACCGTTCTTTAGATTTCCCCCATAAACACCAAGTACTGGTTCTAGTCCCAGGAAACGGACTCGAGAGCGTTTTAAATAAGCCTTCTATGCAATCGAGCTAAAATAAATAGGTTTAAACTAATCTGTTCAGTCATGTTCAGTTTAGATAAGTTTAATTCTGTTCTGTTCTAAAAGGTCTTTCTCTTCTGTTTGTTTTTGTAATATTACTAAATCTATACTTGAAAATACATGTCTGTCAGGAAAATGTAGTTAAACACATACGTTTTTTGTTCATACATTGGATAGTATTTATTTGATTCACCTATCCTGAAAATAATAATCAGCCTAAGTGAATTGTATAAAATGAAATCATTCAGACATAATCCTGTTGCACTGGGGTTATTTTCTCTGCAAAGCTTATTGACTGTGTGGTACATAATCGCATTCATTAACCCACCATAACGCAATAAACGGTTATACGAGTTTAATCATACTTATGACAAGTTCACTTATCATACACACTTAGAAAGCCATCACAATGAAAAGGATAGCAATTCAAAATGCGAGTGGGTGGATATGACATGATCACAGTCTATAGACTGAAAGTCGTGCCGTTAATTGGCCCCATATTGACAATCAAGCAGCCAACAGGCAAACAATACAACGTTTACTACCTGATACAACAGTCTGTGGTTATCATAATGCAAGGTGCGAAAAATTAAGGCTAAATAAGAATTCCTCAATTAAATAAGAAAACAGTGAACACTCACTCCGCTATATGCGTTAATAATGTACAATCACTCAGCTCTATACGAGAATGATATACATGCACTCATCTGTATGCGTGAAATCGAGAATTTTAGGCAACGATGTACACGCAATTCGAAATGTGTTAAAATATTTGCAAGCAACCCGCAATAACCACGCACTCCGCTAAATGTATGTAATCTATTTAAGCAAAAGACAATAAAACGGCACACCGCTATATGTATGAAATCAACAGACTATCAATTTTCTGAAAGCACTCGTGAAATAAATGTTGAGCATACATCCAAATCAACCACTTCTCACCATCTCTATAAAAATACCTAGCAATGGCTTGCAAAGATTACTTATGCGATACTTTATTAATAGCTTCCTACACTTTAATTCGTTTTTAAATTATTGATTTTGAATGATCTCATGTATTAAAAATGGATATTTCTTTTAATTCAAGTCACATTAGTGACGATTTCCAACTAACAGTGTGCGCTATTGAGAAAGGTATTTATTAAATGGGCCGTAAAAATTTGAAATGAATTTGTTTATGTCTCCTTTCAGGTGGGTAGTACACATTAGTTTACTTGGGTTATCTATTTTACTTTTAGTATGGTCTTTACTAAACAATATTTAGAAAATAACTTAAATTGTTAAATTTTGCAATAAAATAGTTTTATTGAATCTCCTTTGTTTAGTGTTTGAAAAGGCAGTGACTAAATTAAGGCATATTGCAAACTTGAAAAGCAGTGTGCAGTGTCAAGACAGTATATATTTCTAGTATTTTCTATATTGCTTCTTTTCTTTATACATAACGTGTGTAAATACAGCGTAGTTCTGTAAGAAAGATAAAGTTTGCAGCGTAAACGAAGCCAAATAAATTACCATATTATATTGAATTTTCATTAAACTTTATTGACTAAGACTTTATTACTATGATTAAATCAGCATGCTATTCTGTACGATGTTGCGCACTGTCACTTCGCAAATTTAACGCAAATATTGTTGGTCATTTGCTGAATATCAAATACAACGGAAAGTTAAGTTCGTATAGTTGAACACAGCGCATTCAATGAAAACGGAAGTTTACAAGTAAGTAAGCGATACAAAATGAGGAACACATGGCCAATATATAATATTTCCCCAAACACGTGAGAGAACAAATATTATTTGTATTCAACCTTGTTAGAACGATTGCTATGTAGTAATTTACTTTCACACACCATCAAACGGTATTTGAACACACTAGTTACACATCTTTTACAAAACCTGAATCTCCTTTTGATGATTTGATCAACAGAAAGCGTCTATGTCTTCTCACATTCATAATAAGACTATTATTTACCTAATCCTCTATCCAGTAATACTTCATTATGTATTCATGACCACATACAATAAATATGAAATGCATATGTACTTGTATAGAGTGCTAGCGTAAGTTTAGTTAGCGTTGACACAAATCTGAATCTATGAGGGCTGTAACACATATTTTGGTAGATCCCATTTTTGTTTATAAAATCCTAGAATAAAAATAAATTAAAAACTGATTTTAGAAAATCAGTTACCATGAGGAGAAATAACTAACTAAAAGATGTAAAATAAAATGCTAGTCACAAATAACGAAAAAAACACAACGGATTTAAGCAATGGATACAACTTAATGTTGCACAAATTGATAATTTTGGTTTGCAAAAGCTTTGAAGGGAGCTGACTTGTAAAGAATGATATAAAAAATGCCAATGGTCAATCATACCAAATTTCAGACATATCTGTAAAGATATTTAAACGTATACCTGAACTGCTTACGAAAACACTTCACATTTAGAAGCATGCATGCATTTCATTTGCTGGATTGAATATGACATAAAATAAATAATAATTCCGCATTTTGCATAATAACAGAAACATTAATTTGACCTGCTGTCACAATATGTATTCTTTACATATTCAGACACGAGAAGTATCACAGCACTAGCGACACTGTTGCTTACCTATATGTATTTTAATACTAATTTCGAACAATTAACTGTATTCCAATGATTTCTGTTAAATTATTTTCGTCAATTTAGTATAAGTCGTTTGTCAGTATAGAAAAACAATTCGCCACTTCAAACATAATCAACAATCAATCAAATAAATTGTGAAATAAATATAGGATCTGGCACAAGTTGTCATATCATACCATATTTTATTAAACGAGTTCAGAAATTTGGTTAGTAAGCGAGCCTTTGGCGAATTTCCTGGACGAGTTTAATAAAATATGGTATAATATGAAAACGAGTATCAGATGTTTTTTATCACATGCTTTTAAATGAGCAAATACAATAAATATTTACGCAAACATAATGATAAATCCCGAATGTTGTTTACATTTCGTGACGTCATTTGACGTTGCAACGTCATTTCAGCAAAATAACAAAATGCGATTGGTCAATAAACTAAGCCGATGAAAACGCTTAAAAATGTTGTATTACACATGTGTAATAAAAAAATGTAATGTTTGTATTACATGGGAAACAGGGTATAGCATGTGATAATAAAGCACTAGTCTTAGATGGTATATAAACATCGGGTCATCAACAAAAAGAAATTTTTGCAGAGTTATATTAACATATTATTAAGAAATAATCTCATGTTATTTAAATGCAGTTGCGGTTTTAATATCGGATAGTGCAGTGTACCAGAGAATAATACTTAGTTAATAATATACTATATGTCCGTTTGATTCAATAGCTCTTGTAATCTACTTATTTGAAAGGCACAATAACAACAACAGAACAGCAACAACACCATTGCTATGAAAGACCCTACACCAGAGCTTCAGATAAGAGGCGTATCTGGGTATTTACGCATAGAAAAAAAAAACACATTAAAAATCGGCCCAGTACGTAACAAAACGCAATACAAATCTTGGTACGTATTTTAAATCTATTAAGTTGCGTAACCGGTTTAACCAATAATCCAGTTGAGTTTTTAGTGTAAATTAGACTTTGAATTAAAAGTAAGTCAATCAAAATAAGCTTGTAATAAAAATAGCGGCCCATCATGGTTGTGGATCAAACAAGGGACGTTTTAAGCTACCAGCGGCTCCTGCGGGAATATTTTCAAAGAAAGTCTGTGCATATCGTCATTTTAAATTCATTCGGTTTGCATTAAACAATATAAATAACAAATAATAATATTTCTAGATTAAACACGACATTTACTTTGTAAGTTTTCTATGGAAATTGAAATTACCCCTAAATATTCCTAAATACCCTTTATGGTTGAAACGAAGGAGTAAAAGACGCTTTTACAATAATATCCGGGGGTGAAATACCCTTTAGACTAAATCCTTATCTGGAGCTCGGCCCTACACATTAAGTTTTTTCACTCCACTACAAGAATCGTTAAATACAAATATGCAGTGCCCTAAAACTATTTTACAATGTGTTTATGCCAACCAGTGTATCAAACCTAGGCTAACGTTTTCATTTTTGTATTGTTTAATTGTGACAAGCATCATTCTTGCATATGAATGAACATGAGACGGAATGTCATATCGCTTGGATTTGCCCGAGTTCATTGTTTAACTATTGTATGTATATACTTGCATTTTGAATTCGATTCATGTATTGATAACAATATAATTTCGCATAGTTAATTTTATGACATTTCATTTGGTTTGGCAAGTAATAAGCTCAGTTTCTCGAAAAACCAGTCATTTGACAACACTCTTAACGAAAACATAATAGATGTTGCACAAAAATGTTCTGTTTTAAATATATACGTCGTACTGAATGATTTTTTTACACCATTACCGTGACTGGAATCACGAACAATCATTTTATGGATATTGTTACATAAATATGTTTTCTTATATGCATACTAAGAGAGTATAGTACTCAGAAATATCACACGTTCACACCTAAAAGACAGATACAATGAAAAATACCCATGTAAGAAGCGTGCTCTCATAAGCTCATGTGAGCTTTTTCATGTGTTTTTCAAAGTAATCACAACACAAACTGTCGGAAAGGACAAATGATCTCCTATTAAATGGGTTGACCTATTTGACTGATTCCTTACAACTGGAGACCATTCCTATTTTACTGGAGACATATTTACTGGAGATAAATAGTGCCCTGGGAGTACTTGTTCCTCAGTCAAAAATGTTCACGGTATTGTACAACATTTGTTAGTTTGGCTTGATGATAGGCTATGCTCAATAAATCCAAAACAAAATGTGAAATTTGATGCAGTAATGTCTTGCTAACGTCGTTTATTTTTGGTATTTTAGCACATGTGATTCCCGATAAATTATATATAATTGCAGCCATTCGATATGTGTGACGAGAACGAGCATCGTTAAATTGTGAAATAATCTATTAAACACGATAATTGCGGCGCAAAAACATGAACACAGGATTGGATCATGAATGCTTAATACCTTAATGCGTGGTATCGATTCAGGTAATTGGAAACAGCAAGTAAATGTATATATCAAAATTTAGAATACAAGCGCAAGTAAATTTATGTACGAATGTTTAGAATACAAGAAAAGCTTTACGATAACGTGGTTTTTCCATTCTTTGTTTTTGTTTCAATTGTTACAATAAAATTTGTAAATAATGAAGATTGTATCAAATCGTTTACTAAATTTTAATTTGCCAAACGGTTAAAAAACAAGCGGCGAAAAAGCTATTGATTGCTGTCACATAAATTAAGCTTGATTGAACGAAGAAATGAGTCTTCTGCCATAAACGACTGGCGTAGCTCCAGACCAGACTGCGCGGAGGCATGTATACGGCATAGGACCATGAGCACGATGCGCTTCAAATAGTGCGAAATACCTAAATATAACCTATTAAGATGTAATGTCTTGAATTGATTTCAAAATTGATTTTTTTTATCTTGAATGATTGTTACTTTGTGAAATTGCGTAAGTTAGAACTAAAATTTTAATATAGTTTACCTTCTAATTATGTAATTCAATCAATAAAAATAATTATCGCAGCATTTTTAAACATTCCTTACAAAAAATCTATCACAACAACTTAGTCTAAAAACATAAGACACGTTTAATGCCTCAACACGTCCTGATAGTTTATCACGAAAATATCAATCCTACATTAAAAGTTATATTATTGAAGGAATACTGCGAATCAGAAATAAAACATAAGATTTTATACAAATCTTCCGATATAAGGAATTTATTCCTTGTTGGAAGCACGCAGACTGATGACACAACATTTATGAGGTGAAACACGTGATTTAACCCATTTATGCCTAGCGTCTAGAAAAAAGGCCTTGATAAACAGCGTAAACCTAGATGAGACGCCCCATGATGCACTAACAAGACGTCATAGTATTTTTATAACAAATATTTTTCGTTACCAAGCATGTGTCTCCAAACTTATATTAACAAATGCACAAAAGCGAGTTTTCGAAAAATTTATTAGAAGAAACACATGTATCTGATTTCCATGGAATGTGTGTAATACGTTTCGTTTGCACATTTTAATACAGCTATACAATTATACAAAAGATAAGTTTATTGAAGATCTCTTATCTAACTTGCGATACCGTACGAACTTGGAGCGTGTCACTGTATGTCCATTAATATGATGTACGGCCTACGTAGGAATATAAAAAATAAGGTAATTTATTCGAAACAGGCATAACATAAATGTAATTGTAATTGCATATTTATTGTATTTAAAAGGTAGTTTATTTAAATGTCCTATCTACGTGGTTTTAAAACATAACAATGGTTTAGTGTGTTTTTCAATGTTGTAATCAGTAGTCCAAACATGCCTGAAAAAAAATCCGTATTCCATGAAGAATCAAAGAAATGTGTTCGCCTTGCGCACCGATAAATTTCGACCATTATTTTTATTGGCCTGGGGCGAAGCCCTTAGGCCATTGTAATGATACAAATTTCTGGGATTGTCAGAATCGGCTGGCTGCCAAAACATCCACGAATGAATAAATACCCAAAAGTCCGATTTACCTCTTGGCGGTCATTCATGCGCAATCAAAGAAGAGGGACCTATACAAACAAATAGGTCCTTGCAAAGAAGTTCTTCGCAGAGCTCAATAACCCGCATTGTAAATACAGAACATCACTATATAACATGACAGTGTCATAAAACGTATTGAAGCTAAATTGCTAAGCATTGGGTACGACATAGTTTTTATTATTGTTTACATTTCATGCGAGAATAAGTTCCTCACCTAGGCCAAAAATATACGAGTGTCTACGGAGACAGTAAGAAGAATTTTTTCTGATACATTTTTTTAAGGTATTCGCACTCTAATGAACTTCGTGCAATATCGCCTTCTTTCGTACATATCCGTCACTCCGAACATTATCCGGGAGAGTGCGGAAAACTACGAATATTCTTTAAATACTAAATGTAGGAGCCGCAAGCTAAATACAATGACAACAAATATGGCCGACATTGTACCTGACAGATCGGGTCGTTTAAAGAAAAAGCAATTTGCTATATTTAAAGAGAAAGATTAATAAAAATGTTTTTATTGTTCATATTAATGTGACTGAAGTTAATGATAAACGTCAACGAATGCATGGCAATGTTGATATTTATGAAGAAAACGATTCCTGGAAATACGAATGTCAAACGCTTAAAAATTTTGATCACTGACACTGTGAAGAATAACGTTTAGAACCCTTGTCACTTACAAAATTTAATATTGTTGGTGAGCAGTAAAATGGGATAAAGTGGATTTATGCTTGTGTGATGACTGTTGCCATGTGAACGGGTTATCGTACGGCAAAACCCATCACGTAAAGAAGAGTCTTCAACTTTTCAAGCAAGCCTTGCCTTGTTTTGCTATCAACACAAAACTCGGAACAGGAAGGTACATGGGTTATGCAATAGTTTTTTTTTCAAGTATAACAATTTCATTATTCATAATTGGAGTAAAGTAGATTTTGTAGGAAAAGTGCACCCTGTCAGTGATTTTTTTCCACATATTCAGACTCATATTTGCTTTCATTTTGTAAAAGAAATTATGCCATGTAAGGAAAAAGTTGTGTTATAAATGCATGGAAATCAAGGACAGCATATTTGCATTTTATGATCAAGTAATGATGTTTTCCTCAAACAAACAACAAAAAAGTATATTATGTCCCAAATACTAAAATTACTATTCTGAAAATGATATGCCAATGACTGCTACTTGTGTGATCACCTAAATTATGTTTTATGGTTATCCAAATTAAAATGCTGCATATTTATTATCTTTTCAGCAATGATCAACAACATTGGTGGTCCAGGAACGGTTAATTACTTTTTGCCAACACTCAATTGAACTTAAAGAAAATGGAAATACATGCGGGAAGGACCATTCATCAAGTTTTAACTATTTTCTTTATAGCAGACAGGCTTATAAGATGGAAACGAAGTGGGTATTTCACTGTTTTATGTTATTTTTAATGTAGAACCAATGTTTTAAGTAATAAATAAAATGTAACGTTAATAGTCAGTTTCATATCCAGTAGGTATAATACATGTATTTGGTATTAACATTTGGATGAAGAATGTTTATATGTGGTGTTTACACTAACTTATTAATCCAGTTAAAAAGGGTTTATCATATAAAATACTAGTAATGACATGCTATGTCGTGAATGTCTGAATAAATAAAAATGATGACGCATATCATAATGGATTATGTCACACTTCTCATGAAACACTAATGCCAGTTCTTACTCCTATACACGTGCTTGTGTATTTGACATCTGTATATGATTGTTTTGTTAAATAACATATAGAAAATGTTGTCAATTTATAGAAACAACTTTGAGAAAGCCTATTGAAGCCAAATAAATCAGAAAAGACCAAATATTTTTATTTTAATAAATAAAAACGGTTAAAATTATTCATACACAATTTGCAATGATGCATAATTTTCTTAGACAGAAACTTATTGAAGTTCTTATGAACCTGCCTGAATATAACTACATGTACTAGTCAAATATCAACTTCAAAGGAACAATGGTGTTATCTTTTCAGTGGTACATTGTATGCTGATTACCTGTGCAGGAGTAAAATGAAACCAGACAGATTATGGACTCAAATTCAACCCAGAAAAAAGCTAGGAACTTGCAGTCACTGAGTGTTCTTGTTTACAGTCATGTATTCAATGCTGCAACAACATAAATATTATAGCTGGCTCTGGACTCAAGCTTATGCATCTTAAAATGATCTTTGAACGCGATAGTCTCAATAACATTTTCATAATGAATAACTTTGACGGTCAGCCCAGGGTCACCAATGCCAAGCGTCTTTTGGAGACTCCAACCTGTCGAAGTTCTTCAAAGAATCGTGTATTTGTTTTGTTTGTCATAATAAGTTTAATGTTTAATATCACTAGTATCACTAGTCATTGATAAATTGAAAAATCTTTTTTCCTTTAAACGTGTTTGATTGAATGATTAAATGTGCCTTGTTACTTAATTATTAATTTTGTTATTTCCCTGTAACATTTTCAAGTCTTATTTATAGAAGAACGCATTTCACGTGCAATTTCAAACTAGGTTAGCATATCTTACTGCACTGAGTAGGTTCCATCTCAAACATGATATATGAGATGTATGTATGTTTATATGTTTATGAGTTTATTATAGGCTTTTCCTCTCTTTTTATCTATAATATTATAATGTTTGAACATTTAGCTCATCTTTATACTCACATATAAAATCTCAAATTCAGTATGGCGTTTCTGGAAAAAGGGGGTTACCTTGATTGTAAAGCGGAAACTTTTCATTTTCACTGGTGACCCCCATTTTTAGCTCGACTATTATATATGAAATATATAAAGTGGAGCTATCCTACTCACCCCGGTGTCGGCGTGAGCGTGAGCGTGCAAATGTTAAAGTTTGCGTACCACCCCAAATATTTCCTATGTGCCTTGACATATTGCTTAAATATTTTGCATACTTCTTTACCAACATGACCCCAACCTATAAACAAGAGCAGACAACTGAATCAAGCATTTTGTAAGAATTATCGCCCTTTGTTCACTTAGAATATGCATATTATTAATGTCAAAGTTTGCGTACCACCCCAAATATTTCCTATGTCCCTTGACATATTGCTTTAATATGTTGCATATTTCTTAACCAACATGACCCCAACCTTTAAACAAGAGCAGACAACTGTATCAATCATTTTGTAAGAATTATTGCCATTTTTTCACTTAGAATATGCATATTATGTTAAAGTTACGTACCAACCCTAAATATTTTCAATGTTCCTTGACCTATTGATTTCATAATTTGCAAAATTCTTTACCAACATGAACCCAATCTATAATCAAGGGCAGATAACTGTATCAAGTATTTTGTAAGAATTATGGCCCTTTTTCCATTTAGAATATGCATATAATTGATAAATCTATGTTGAAGTTTGCGTACCACCTAAAATTTGTTCAATATCCCTTGACATATTGCTTTCATATTTTGCAAACTGTTTTACCAACATGACCCCAATCTATAAACAAGAGCAGACAACTGTATCAAACATTTTGTAAGAATTATGGCCCTTTTTTGTCTGAGTAACTGAATATTTTCTTAAATTTTGTGTTTAGATCCACTTGACTTCTAAAGTATCAAAGCTATTGCTTTCAAACTTCAAATATTTTCTTACTACCATGAGGGTACTGTACCTGGCAAGTTAAATTTGACCTTGACCTTTGAATGACCATGACTCTCAAGGTAACAAGAATAAATTTTAGTTAAATTGCCATAACTTCTTTATGTATGATAAGATTTTATTCATTCTTTGACAATACAACACTTAACTGAATACCACAATGGACTCCACCCAACAAAACAATACACCACGCCCAAACCCAGAATCCCTGCAACTCCCCCTCCCCCGTTTTTTTTTCATTTTTTGTTTTTGAAAGATTGTCTAATAAATGACCACACCCCACATTATAACCCCGCTCAACCCCCCCCCCTACCCAACCCAAAAAGATTTTTTTGAAACATGGTTAAAAAAACAACAAATATTTAGTCACTTTATTTTTGAAGGACCGTCCAAATATCCCACCCAAGCTATTGCTATCAAACTTGAAAAAAAATCTTATTAGTTTGTTTTATGTCTTTACAAATGTTAAATAGATTGTTGAAAATATACCTGAACTATAACCTTGACCTTATTGAATAATTTGAAAAATTGCCCCATGATGGCTTATGTTATACTGTCAAGCACTCGAATAGACAGCGCGCTGTCCTTTGACAGCTCTTGTTTTCTTTATTTTTCATTCAAGCATAAATTGTAGATGATTTCTATGTTCGAAGATTGTAATTTCCTTTTGCCATGTTCTTTTGACAATATATTTAAAAAAAGACTCGTGACTAGAGATTGCAATTTCTCGTTTTCGAAGGATTATGACATCATTTGTTTGTTTTATTTTTTCTTAATTCCTTTTGTCACATATTATAAACTATCAAAGTTGTATATAGTATGCATATATCTATTAATACAAACTAAAAAAGTAAGTGTTGTTTGTTCAACATTTGGATGAATGAGAGTTAATTTTGTAAATAAATCGTTCACAAAAATGGATAAAAAAATGGGGGGTTCAAAACTGAAAATGTGAAAAAAATTATTGTACGGTGAATTGTATTTAAACTTTAATGATCCATGCAGAATACCACAGAAATATGCGAAGAAAGAAGTGAAAATCAACATGTCAACACCCTCAATCTGCGCAGAAAGCGTTAACTTTTTCATAAAATTTTCTTTTCTTTCATTTTAATGAATGCCGTTAGAGTCCCGGTATAGCTGCGGTACATGAGAAAACCGGCGCTCTGCCGGAATGCCACCGGCATTCACCGGGGCTCCGCCGTGGCATTACCTGCGACGACCGGGGTGAAACCTGGACGTTGCCGTAGCTCTTCCGGGGCCTGATGCCGGTATAGACACGGTGAGTGCCGTCAGTGTTATGGTATACCGGGGCTCTACCGGGACGTTGCCGGCTTTCACCGGGTCACTACCGGCGACAACCGGGGCTATGCCGGGACGCTGCCGGCTTTCACCGGGGCTCTGCCGGGGCTTGAACGGGATAAACCGTAGCCAGTCCGGTCAACCCCGGACTCTGCCGGGCTGTTGACCGGCTTCAACCGGGGCGGCACAGGGAAATAGTGTGACTTCGTTAAAAGATGTCTACGAATCATCCCGGTCCTCCACGGTCGACCGGCGTTTGCAAACCGGGATGGACAGGGGCTCTACCGGCAAAAGTGAGACTTGGGCTTAAGTGGATTTTCTTTTGTATACACATTACAAAGGACGTATGAGTGTTTTCCTGATTTGTTAACTATGTTATAGAAAACTATTTTAAGCTATTGAAAGGTATTTATTTGACGCCAACAATAACAGTTTTTTGCTGCCATGTTGTTGTTGTATATCTTCACCGCCTATGTAGACGAACCTCTACCAGATCTGTAGAGTTGAACAAAATGTTATCGTTCCCACAACCAGTATCGTGTTGTCCTCCACCGTCTATGTACACTTTAGTATATACATAACTATTGTCTTTTCTTGCAGTCTATGAGCTCCTGCACTCAACCGCTAGGGTCAATCCGTATAAATTCGAACAAAGGGAGAAATTCAGACAAAACATCCTAAATGCAGTTTACATCACACTAAACCTAGCCCCAGGCCTTCAGCGCCTACAGCGCTTTGATATACCTGTTTAAACACATGTATATTACTCCTTTTTACCAAGTGTTTCAATAGAAATACTATAGATTCACACAAAGTATATGTAAAAACGATAGCTCGACGAGTATACCAGAAGTTCCAAGTTGTATACCACAAAATAACATTTGTAGAACCCGCATAGATACGTTCCACGATAAACGACATTGTATACAGCTTTAGCAATTTTATATAATTTTTTTTAACAACCACACACACGCGGTTTAGATCCCAAATATCCAATTCCACTAAATAATTATTAGTTTAAGCTCATTTCACAAGATAATGCGTCTTTATTAAAATCGTTGACTATATTCATTAATAATTTGCACTACTGTCCAGGAATGATTAACGTATGCAAGTAATATGTTCTTTAAAAACGTTTATTTACGCTCTTTAACATGTCTTCGTTTATCAATTACTTTTCAAAGCTTAACATGAATAATTTAGGTTTACATAAACAAAAGTACCAGCATACATGTGGTTATTAAATTACAGTTGAAAGTTAACTAAAAATGTTAACTAAAAGTTAAAGAGTAATTAATATCATGACATTATACATACTGCAATATCATCCGAAACACACGCCCAGGTATCTTTCATATCAGCAACATTTTTTTCCCGGGACTTACTAAAATGACCCTGCATTCCATTTCAAATGTGTACAACGAAGAGCTGCAAAGCATTTGCAATATGCTATAAAGTGCAGATATATTCGTTTGTTATGTTTGTAATGAGCAACATACATAATGATTTGGATATATTCAGTATCCCGATTTGTATTATGTATGATCCACATTATGTTATATATCCTCTCGAGTGTAATTATATGAATAAGTGCATCTACTATATTAGTTCTGAATATAAAGCGAAAGCACGATACGAAAGAGCGAGATCACGATGCGCATACACAATATAAACATGAGTGATCGTGAACGTGTGTTCTCTCCTTTTTGCTCGTGTTTACGATATAGTTCTCAGCAAACGAATTACTGTTTTTACCTAAATTGACATTGTAAACAGGTTTTTGAAATCTGTTAAACAATAATAGTCTTAAAAACGTTATGGTGTATTAGCGGCTTGCAAGTTAAGAAATAAAATATATCGATAAGGAAAGTCTTGCAAATTGTCGTACCTGTATAGCTTACTTTAACATATT